>NC_069509.1:15760098-15820098 GCF_027579735.1 Bombina bombina | reverse complement strand
ATGCACCTCAATATTATGGCTCACAGATGTATGGTGTAATATGCACCTCAACATTATGAATCACATGTGTATGGTGTAATATGCACCTCAACATTGTGACTCACATGTGTATAGTGTAATATGCACCTCAACATTATGACTCACATGTGTATGGTGTAATATCCACCTCAACATTATGACTCACATGTGTATGGTGTAATATGCACCTCAACATTATGACTCATATGTGTATGGTGTAATATGCACCTCAATATTATGGCTCACAGATGTATGGTGTAATATGCACCTCAACATTATGAATCACATGTGTATGGTGTAATATGCACCTCAACATTGTGACTCACATGTGTATAGTGTAATATGCACCTCAACATTATGACTCACATGTGTATGGTGTAATATGCACCTCAACATTATGACACACATGTGTATGGTGTAATATGCACCTCAATATTATGGCTATCAGATGTCTGGTGTAATATGCACCTCAATATTATGGCTATCAGATGTCTGGTGTAATATGCACCTCAACATTATGGCTCAGAGATGTATGGTGTAATATGCACCTCAATATTATGGCTCACATGTGTATGATGTAATATGCACCTCAACATTATGACTCACATGTGTATGGTGTAATATGCACCTCAATATTATGGCTCACATGTGTATGATGTAATATGCACCTCAACATTATGAATCACATGTGTATGGTGTAATATGCACCTCAATATTATGGCTCACATGTGTATGATGTAATATGCACCTCAACATTATGAATCACATGTGTATGGTGTAATATGCACCTCAACATTATGACTCATATGTGTATGGTGTAATATGCACCTCAACATTATGACTCATATGTGTATGATGTAATATGCACCTCAACATTATGACTCACATGTGTATGGTGTAATATGCACCTCAATATTATGGCTATCAGATGTCTGGTGTAATATGCACCTCAACATTATGGCTCAGAGATGTATGGTGTAATATGCACCTCAATATTATGGCTCACAGATGTATGGTGTAATATGCACCTCAACATTATGACTCACATGTGTATGGTGTAATATGCACCTCAACATTATGACTCACATGTGTATGGTGTAATATGCACCTCAACATTATGACTCACATGTGTATGGTGTAATATGCACCTCAACATTATGACTCATATGCGTATGGTGTAATATGTACCTCAACATTATGACACACATGTGTATGGTGTAATATGCACCTCAACATTATGACTCACATGTGTATGGTTTAATATGCACCTCAACATTATGACTCACATGTGTATGGTTTAATATGCACCTCAACATTATGACTCACATGTGTATGGTGTAATATGCAACTCAACATTATGACTCACATGTGTATGGTGTAATATGCACCTCAACATTATGACTCACATGTGTATGGTGTAATATGCATCTCAACATTATGACTCACATGTGTATGATTTAATATGCACCTCAACATTATGACTCACATGTGTATGGTGTAATATGCACCTCAACATTATGACTCACATGTGTATGGTGTAATATGCACATCAACATTATGACTCACATGTGTATGGTATAATATGCACCTCAACATTATGACTCACATGTGTATGGTGTAATATGCACCTCAACATTATGACTCACATGTGTATGGTGTAATATGCACCTCAACATTATGACTCACATGTGTTTGATGTAATATGCACCTCAACATTATGGCTCACAGATGTATGGTGTAATATGCACCTCAATATTATGGCTCACAGATATATGGTGTAATATGCACTTCAACATTATGTCTTACAGTTGTCTGGTGTTATATGCACCTCAACATAATGGCTCCCTGGTGTCTGGACTAATATGTCCCTCTACATAATGGTTTACAGTGTTACTGTATTAATATTTACCTCAATGTAATAGTTCCAAGGGTATCTGATCTAATGTGTACCTCAACATAATGGTTCTCAGTGTTTCCGGACTAATATTTACCTCAATGTAATGGTTCCCAGGGTATCTGAACAAGAACATACAAAGTAATAAAATAGCATTCTAAAATGTCCCCAAATAGTGCTCATACACGCTCAGATTGATTATAATAGGTCCTTGCTCTAGGTAGGTTTGGTTACTGTGATGTTTGAAGGGACAGTTATGTAAAATTAAACTTTTATAAATCCAGCGGAAAATGCCATTTTAAGTAAATTTATCTTTTACATCTATTGCCAAATTTATTTTAATATTTATATCTTTTATTGAAGAGCTGACTCAAGAGCATCAAGGTACCACAAGGAGCTAACTGAAAACATTGACAAGATTAAAATGAATGCAGCCGCCAATCAACAGCTATATCCTAGTAGTGCATTGCTTCTCCTGAGCCTACATCATTAGTATGTAAGATAGCTTTATGCTTATCCCAGGCATTATTTAGTATGTAAGATAGCCTTGTGCTTATACCAGGCATTAATTAGTATGTAAGATAGCCTTATGCTTATCCCAGGCATTAATTAGTATGTAGGAAAGCAATGTGCTTATCCCAGGCATTAATTAGTATGTAGGATAGCCTTGTGCTTATACCAGGCATTAATTAGTATGTAGGAAAGCATTGTGCTTATCCCAGGCATTAATTAGTATGTAAGATAGCCTTGTGCTTATCCCAGGCATTAATTAGTATGTAGGATAGCTTTATGCTTATCACAGGCATTAATTAGTATGTAGGAAAGCATTGTGCTTATCCCAGGCATTAATTAGTATGTAAGATAGCTTTATGCTTATCCCAGGCATTAATTTGTATGTAAGATAGCTTTATGCTTATCCCAGGCATTAATTAGTATGTAGGAAAGCATTGTGCTTATCCCAGGCATTAATTAGTATGTAGAAAACCATTGTGCTTATCCCAGGCATTAATTAGTTTGTAAGATAGCTTTATGCTTATCCCAGGCATTAATTTGTATGTAAGATAGCTTTATGCTTATCCCAGGCATTAATTAGTATGTAGGAAAGCATTGTGCTTATCCCAGGCATTAATTAGTATGTAGAAAACCATTGTGCTTATCCCAGGCATTAATTAGTTTGTATGTTAGCCTTATGCTTATCCCAGGCATTAATTAGTATGTATGATAGCCTTATGCTTATCCCAGGCATTAATTAGTATGTAAGATAACTTTATGCTTATCCCAGGCATTAATTAGTATGAAGGATAGCCTTGTGCTTATCCCAGGCATTAATAATTATGTAAGATAGTGTTATGCTTATTCCAGGCATTAGTTAGTATGTAGGAAAGCATTGTGCTTATCCCAGGCATTAATTAGTATGTAAGATAGCCTTGCGCTTATCCCAGGCATTAATTAGTATTATGATAGCCTTATGCTTATCCCAGGCATTAATTAGTATGTATGATAGCCTTATGCTTATCCAAGGCATTATTTAGTATGTAGGCTAGCCTTATGTTTATCCCAGGCATTAATTAGTATGTATGATAGCCTTATGCTTATCCCAGGTATTAATTAGTATGTAAGATAGCTTTATGCTTATTCCAGGCATTAATTAGTATGTAAGATAGCCTTATGCGTATCCCAGGCATTAATTAGTATGTATGATAGCCTTATGCTTATCCCAGGCATTATTTAGTATGTAAGATAGCTTATGCTTATCCCAGGTATTAATTAGTATGAATGATAGTCTTGTGCTTATCCCAGGCATTAATAATTATGTAAGATAGCGTTATGCTTATTCCAGGCATTAGTTAGTATGTAGGAAAGCATTGTGCTTATCCCAGGCATTAATTAGTATGTAAGATAGCCTTGCGCTTATCCCAGGCATTAATTAGTATTATGATAGCCTTATGCTTATCCCAGGCATTAATTAGTATGTATGATAGCCTTATGCTTATCCCAGGCATTATTTAGTATGTAGGCTAGCCTTATGTTTATCCCAGGCATTAATTAGTATGTATGATAGCCTTATGCTTATCCCAGGTATTAATTAGTATGTAAGATAGCTTTATGCTTATACCAGGTATTAATTAGTATGTAAGATAGCTTTATGCTTATTCCAGGCATTAATTAGTATGTAAGATAGCCTTATGCGTATCCCAGGCATTAATTAGTATGTATGATAGCCTTATGCTTATCCCAGGCATTATTTAGTATGTAAGATAGCTTATGCTTATCCCAGGTATTAATTAGTATGAATGATAGCCTTGTGCTTATCCCAGGAATTAATTAGTATGTAAGATAGCTTTATGCTTATCCCAGGCATTAATTAGTATGTAGGATAGCCTTATGCTTATCTCAGGTATTATTTAGTATGTAAGATAGCTTTATGCTTATCCCAGGCATTAATTATTATGTAAGATAGCTTTATGCTTATTCCAGGCATTAATTAGTATGAAGGATAGTCTTGTGCTTATTCCAGGCATTAATTAATATGTAAGATAGCCTTATCCCAGGCATTAATTAGTATGTAAGATAGCTTTATGCATATCCCAGGCATTAATTAGTATGTAGGATAGCTTTATGCTTATCCCAGGCATTAATTGGTATGAAGTATAGCCTTGTGCTTATCCCAGGCATTAATTAGTATGTAAGATAGCTGTATGCTTATCCCAGGCATTAATTAGTATGTAAGATAACTTTATGCTTATCCCAGGCATTAATTAGTATGTAAGATAGCTTTATGCTTAACCCAGGCATTAATTAGTATGAAGGATAGCCTTGTGCTTATCCCAGGCATTAATTAGAATGTAAGATAGCTTTATGCTTATCCCAGGTATTAATTAGTATGTAAGATAGCTTTATGCTTATCCCAGGCATTAATTAGTATGTAAGATAGCTTTATGCTTATCCCAGGCATTAATTAGTATGTATGATAGCCTTATGCTTATCCCAGGCATTAATTAGTATGTAAGATAGCTTTATGCTTATCCCAGGCATTTATTAGTATGTAAGATAGCTTTATGCTTATCCCAGGCATTCATTAGTATGAAGGATAGCCTTGTGCTTATCCCAGGCATTAATTTGTATGTAAGATAGCTTTATGCTTATCCCAGGCACTACTTAGTATGTAGGATTGCCTTTGGGTTTATCCCAGGCATTAATTAGTATGTAAGATAGCTTTATGCTTATCCCAGGCATTAATTAGTATGACGGATAGCCTTGTGCTTATCCCATGCATTAATTAGTATGTAAGATAGCTTTATGCTTATCCCAGGCATTAATTAGAATGAAGGATAGTCTTTTGATTATCGCAGGCATTAATTAGTATGTAGGATAGGCTTGTGCTTATCTCATGCATCCATTAATATGTAGGATAGCTTTATGCTTATCCCAGGCATTAGTTAGTATTTAGGATAGTCTTATTTTTATCCCGAACATTAATTAGTATGAAGAATAGCCTTATGTTTATCCCATGCAATGATTAGTATGCAGAATAGCCTTATGCTTATCATAGTCATAAATTAGTACGTAGGATAGCCTTATGCTTATCCCAGTCATTAATTAACATGTAGGATAGCCTTTTGCTTATCCCAGGCAATAATTAGTACATAGGATAGCCTTATGCTTATCCCAGCCATTAATTAGTATGTATGATAGCTATATGCTTACTCAGGCAGTAATTAGAATGTAAGATAGCCTTATGCTCATTGCAGGCAGTAATTAGTACATAGGATAGCCTTATGCTTATCTTAGTCATTATTTAGTATGTAGGAAACCTTTATGCTTATCCCAGGCATTAATTAGCATGTAGTATAGCCTTATGTTTATCCCAGGCATTAATTAGTATGTAGGATAGCCTTATGTTTATCCCAGGCATTAATTACTATGTAGGATAGCCTTATACTTATACCAGGAATTAATTAGTATATAGGAAAGCCTTATGCTTACCCCGGGCATTAATTAGTATGTAGAATAGTGTATGCTTATCCCAGGCATTAATTAGTATGTATGATAGCCTTATACATATCCCAGGCATTAATTAGTATGTAGGATAGCTGTATGCTTATCCCAGGCATTAGTTAGTATTTGTGATACCCTTATACTTACCCCAGGCATTAATTAGTATGTAGGATAGCCTTATGTTTATCCCAGGCATTAATTACTATGTAGGATAGCCTTATACTTATACCAGGAATTCATTAGTATATAGGAAAGCCTTATGCTTACCCCGGGCATTAATTAGTATGTAGAATAGTGTATGCTTATCCCAGGCATTAATTAGTATGTATGATAGCCTTATACATATCCCAGGCATTAATTAGTATGTAGGATAGCTGTATGCTTATCCCAGGCATTAGTTAGTATTTGTGATACCCTTATGCTTACCCCAGGCATTAATTAGTATGGAGGATAGTCTTATGCTTATCCCAGGCATTAATTAGTATGTAGGATAGCCTTATGCTTACCCCAGGCATTAATTAGTATGTAGGATAGCCTTATGCTTTCCCCAGACATTAATTAGTATGTAGGATAGCCGTATGCTTATCCCAGGCATTAGTTTGTATGTGAGATAGCCATATGCTTATTCCAGGCATTAGTTAGTATATAGGATAGTTTTATGCTTATCCCAGGCATTAGTTTGTATGTGGGATAGCCATATGCTTATTCCAGGCATTAGTTAGTATGTAGGATAGCCTTGTGTTTATCCCAGACATTACAGTAGTTTGTATGTAGGATAACTTTATGCTTATCCCAGGCATTAGTTAGTATGTAGGATAGCCTTATGCTTATCCCATACATTAAACCATTAATAATTCACACCTTTACACTAATAAAAATTAGTGAAATCAATAACTTAACAACCATGCATGCCTACTGTTAGGTAATGTTCCTATAATAAACTCTTATCATTTATTCAGGGGTTGGTGCAGATTTTTTTTTTTTTCTTGTCAAAAATATCAATTCATGACGTGAAATTAACCATTTAATACAATTTTTTTTTTAATTAATTTTATGATTACAATGTGTATTTAAATCAGTAATGAATATATCGATGTTTATTAACATTTTGTGTACAAGGTTTGTAATCTGAAGCTGTTATTTGAACTACATTTCTATCTTTTTTAGCGTTATCTAGGGATCTAAACACGAGCCAGAATGTTAAAATGAATTGTAATGCAGATAATATTAATGACTCTATACCCTCAGCTGTCCACCTAGTAGTTATAATACTAATAATAATAACAATAATGATAATTATAGTAATAGTAACAATAATGATAATAATAATAATAGTAACAATAATGATGATGATAATAATAATAATTATAATTGTAAACCCTTAGCTCTCCACCTAAGTACAGGACCCTAGTTATAAATTATTATTAGTAATAATAATAATAATAATAATAATAATAATAATAATAATAATAATAACAATAATACATTGCTATGAACTTTAAATATCATATTGTGTGCTATTCTGAGCACGGTCCTATGATAATTATAGCGCACTCTGGACTATGACTTGTGCTTCACTTGTAATCTGGGTATCAATGTATTATTACTATTACTTTTTAAAAACGTTGTGTCTAACTCTCTTCTCAGCCCCCCAAATAAGGAAATACCAATATTTATAAGCAGGGCAATGTTTTTATGTGAATCTATTTAATTACTTGTATTGTTTATATCGTTTATGCACTTTTAGATTTCTGCGCTCGTTGCTTTCATTTTATATTTGTACAATTGGAATAAACCACCAATTAATTACTGCAGCAAAGAGATTCTAATATACATTAGACAAAACACCTGAGTTCAGCAGATCAGCCACAGACAGTGCAAGCTGCCAGTAGGGAAACACTCCAAGCAATCCCAAAAGAACAAAAAGCAGTAGCCCTTATCCGGATCCATTCAAGTCCATTTATTGAGTATAGAGAATAAACACATTGTTTTGGGAGTCAACCCTTAGTCATGTGAACATCCAAAACATGATACCTGAACCAATATTTATACCAAACAGGTGTGTAATTCAACAGGTGCATATAACATCACAATTAGACAATTTGTCTCATACACTATTCCCACCTACTGGTCAAGGTAGCTTATTGCAGTCTTTAAATCATAACAAAATATCACTAACAAACAAGTGCAATGAAACCACCATCCTCCTCCATTATCAGTGAATCCCTACAGCTTTGCATATGACTCATTAATACTCTTATTTTCCACACATTTTCAAATATTTACACAAATAAGGACCAATTTAATTCACGATTAAGACCCTTAGGATGAATGGTATCCAACTTAAAAATCTGGAAGGCCTCACGCCTTCTGAGGAGAACTTCTCTATCCCCCCTCCCTCTCCTAGGTCTCTTAACCAGTTCTATCACTTGAAATTTTAACTGAGATATATGATGACCTGCCTGAATGAAGTGGTTAGAAACTGGGGCATCTAAGTCCCCCCTCCTAATATTCGATTTGTGTTAGTTCATATGTTCTCTAGCTAGAATGCAATATGTTACTGTGACCAGTAGGTGGGGATAGTGTATGAAACAAATTGTCTAATTGTGATGTTATATGCACCTGTTGAATTACACACTTGTTGGTATAAATAATGGTACAGGTATCATGTTTTGGATGTTCACATGACTAAGGGTTGACTCCTGAAACGTTTTGTTTATTCTCTCTACTAAATAAATAGACTTTAAAGGATCTGGACAAGTGCTGCTACGTTTAGTACTTTTTACTAATATACATTAAGGGACTTTAAAAATCTTTGAAGGAGTATTTATATATCCTATTTTTAATTCTTCTGTTTTGTTTATTTGAATATGTTACAAATATAGTTTTTATAGAGTGATGGTTCAGTTTATACTGGGTATAAATGTTTTGGGCTATTTCATTTTAAAAACGTTGAGTCTAACTCCCCTCTCAGCCCCCCTCTCATCCCCCCCCCCCCAACAAGGAAATATAAATGTTTATAATCAGAGCAAAGTTTGTTATGTGAGTCTATTTTATTATTTTTATTGTTCATATCTTGTACTTTTAGATTTCTATGCTATTTGCTTTAATTTGATAGATGTATAATTGCAATGAACCAGCAATTACCTACTGTAGCAGTGGAGTTAGTGATAGTTCAATTTATATGAAGAAACAAAAAGGAACAAGGCAGATATATATTTAAGAAATATACTCTAGAATTCTTCCTATACTCATATCACATTGGGAGCTTTTAAGTAGATATGTGCGTTTAGTTTCTGCCAAATATAGCTTTTGGCCGAATTTTGCCAATTCAGAGTTTCAAAGACATCT
Organism: Bombina bombina; assembly: GCF_027579735.1. Classification (NCBI taxonomy): domain Eukaryota; kingdom Metazoa; phylum Chordata; class Amphibia; order Anura; family Bombinatoridae; genus Bombina; species Bombina bombina. Next base: position 15,810,836 of record NC_069509.1, on the reverse strand, counting down.
GAATTTCCGAATCGGCACCATAACTAAAATCCTGAAAAATTCAGAAAATGAATAAATCAGTTTCCGAATTTTCAGATCCATTATTCATATTCCGAATTTGTCATTGTTCTAATCTAAACCGCAGTTCCCCGACATCGCTGACACAAACTAAGCCTATTAACCCCTAAACTGCAGTTCCCAAACATCGACGACACAACCTAAACCTATTAACCCCTAAACAGCAGTTCCCAAACATCACTGACACTAACAAAACCTAATAATCCCTAAACCGCAGTTCCTTGACATCGTCGACACTAACTAAACCTATTAACCTCTAAACCGCAGTTCCCGAACATCGCTGACCCTAACTAAACATATTAACCCCGAAACCGCAGTTCCCAGGCATCACCAACACTAACTAAACCTATTAACCCCTAAACCGCGGGCCCCCACATCGCAACAACATGAATTAAACTATATTAACCCCAAAACCTAACACCCCCTAACTTTACCATAATTAAATTAGACCTAAATTAAAGTTACAATTATTAACTAACTACCTATTTAAATATAAATCCAAACTTACCTGTGAAATAAAAATAGAACCCAAGTTAGCTACAATATAACTATTTACTAACTACCTAGTTAAAATAAATACAAATTTACCTGTGAAATAAAAATAAAACCTAAGCTAGTTACAATATAACTATTTACTAACTCGTTCACTCTCTCTAGCTCAAGGAGACACACGCTGAGACACTGAGAACACACACTTCCGGTGCACAGCAGACAGGCAGGGAGTCACTACTAGGCAACGGATCCGTGTTGCAGCAATTCAATAGAATAGGATACAAAAGTAGCGTCTCATTAGAGAAAAAGTAGGTAAAAAATTCAAATCTTTATTCCAGACCATTAAAAATTACCCACACAGGATCAAACAGACATGGGATGACCCACAAGAGGAGAGCTGCTTAAATCCTACTGGCTGTTCAAATCAGTCAATAGGATTTAAGCAGCTCTAATTCCTATTGGCTGATTTTAATTTTTCAGCCAATAGGAATGCAATGGTACCCCAATATAAAAGGGTTACCTTGCATTGAATCCTCAGTGTGCGGAAGACAATCGCATGAAGAGGACCTCCACGTCGGACCGATGGACCTCCGCCACCTCGCATCGACTGCTCCGCATCTGCAGGGATGAAGAAGATGCCGGTCCAGCGATGGATGAAGATGGAGCCACCTGGATGAAAATGCTTCGGCTCTGGGGTGAAGATCGTTCGCCAGACTTCAGCAACTGTGCATACCGATTTTGGGGTTAGTGTTAGTTTTTTTTTGTTTGTTTTTTTTGGGGGGGGGGTGTTTAAAAGTAGGGCTATTTTTATTTTAATGGGCTGAAAAAGAGCTGAATGCCATTTTAAGGGCAGTAAAAGAGCTGAATGCCCTTTTATTTATTTTGTGGGTTTGGGGAAGTGGGGGTTTGTAATGTTAGGTGGTGTTTGTTTTTATTTTTTTGCAAAGGAGCTGTTAACTTTAGGGCAATGCCCTTGGTAGTTTATTATAGATTAGGGTTTTTTATTTTGGGGTGTTTTTTTTTTTTAAACGGGGTATAGAATAGGAATAACTTTTATTGTTTTGGATAATTTTGTTTGTTATTTTTTGTAATAGTAGTTTTTTTAAAAAAATTAATTTTAGTGTTTCTTATTTTTTGTAAATGTAGTTTTAATTTTTTTGTAATGTTAGTTTTTTTATTTTTGTAATGTTAGGTTTTATTCTTGTAATGTTAGGTTTTATTAGTGTAAGCTTAGGTTTTATTTTTGTAATGTTAGTTTTTTTATTTTTGTAATCTTAGTTTTTATTTTTGTAATGTTAGTTCTTTTATTTTTGTAATGTTAGTTTTTTATTTTTGTAATGTTAGTTTTTTTATTTTTGTAATGTTAGTTTTTATTTTTGTAATGTTAGTTTTTTATTTTTGTAATGTTAGTTTTTTATTTTTGTAATGTTAGGTTTTATTAGTGTAAGCTTAGGTTTTATTTTTATTTCACAGGTAAGTTTCTATTTATTTTAACTAGGTAGTTAGTAAATAGTTATATTGTAGCTAGCTTAGGTTTTATTTTTATTTCACAGGTAAGTTTGTTTTTATTTTTAAATTCATAGTTAGTTAATAATTGTAACTTTAATTTAGGTCTATTTTAATTATGTTAAAGTTAGGGGGTGTTAGGTTTAGGGGTTAATATATTTTAATTTAGGTTGTTGCAATGTGGAGGGTGGCGGTTAAGGGGTTAATAGGTTTAGTTAGTGTTGGCGATGTCGGGGAACTGCGGTCTAGGGTTTAATAAGTTTAGTTAGCTTTGGAGATGGCTGGAAATGGCGTTTTTACGGGTTATTAGGTTAAGTTAGTGTTGGCGATGTTTGCGAATTGCGGTTTAGGGGTTAATAGGTTTATTAAGTGTTTAGTTAGTGTCATTGATGCCGGTGAATGGCGGGTTAGGAGTTAATAGCTTTATTTAGTTTCAACAATGTGGGGGGGGGGTGCGGTTTAGGGGTTAATAGGTTTTGGTAGTGTTTGCGATGTGGGGGGCGGCGGTTTAGGGGTTAATAGCTTTAATTAGTGTTGGCAGCAGTTTTAGATAATTTTGTTTCGGCAATCGCCGCCATATTAGTTACTGTATGTTAAATTAAATCATTTTTTCAAATCCTTTTGTTTTTTCAGATCCATTCTTTATTCATTTGCATTATTCTATTCTAAACTTCAGATTAGAATAATGAATATGATTTAAGTATGGATCCGAAAAAAATGACGTATCCGAAAAAACAATTTAACATAACATAACTAATTTGCTGAAACAATTTTTTTTTTTAAACTTGACTAAACTAATTTGCCGAAACAAATTTATTTATTTTTCTAATAAAAACGAAACAAAACTAATTTTTTAGTGTTGCACGTCTACTTTTAAGAAATATATTTCTCACATTTTGTGTAATGATCTAGATCTTGATTACAGCAAATTATGAAATAAGATACATTTAAAGGGACAGTCAACACCAGAATTTTTGTTTTTCAAAAAGATAGATAATCCCTTTATTACTCATTCCCCAGCTTTGCATAACCAACACAGTTATAATAATACACATTTTACATCTGTAATTACCTTGTATCTAAGCCTCTGAAGACTGCCTTCTTATTTCAGTTATTTTGACAGACTTGCATTTTAGTCAATCAGTTCTCACTCTTCTGTAAATTCAGGTGCATGAGCACAATATTATCTATATGAAACAGAAGAACTAATGCCCTCTAGTGGTGAAAAACTGTCAAAATGCATTCAGATTAGATGCGGCCTTCAAGGTCTAAGAAATTAGCATATGAGCCTCCTAGGTTTATCTTTCAACTAAGAATACCAAAGGAACAAAGCAGCATTAGTGATAAATGTAAATTGGAAAGCTGTTTAAAATTATAGGCCATTATTTTTTCGTTAATGATAATTTCTCGTTAACGAATAATTTCTCATTAAGAAAATAAAGAAAAATTGGAGGGGAGGAGATTTTCAGAAATTTATCCTGAGAAAGGAGGCGGAGCTAAAACACAAGTTAGGAACCTTGTATCCTTTGGGATTGAATTCAGAATTTGACCTGAACCCTTTCATTTTAGACTAAAAAAGTGTCAGTTTCCTTTTAACACCACCAGTTTAAAAGGTTTTATTACTATTATTTTTCATTGATTTTAATTTAAATTTATTTTATTAAAACTGTTTCTAAATTAATTTTGATTGTACTCATAGTATATAACATATTATGTTTTTGATTTATACATACTATAACTTATTTGATTATTGCAACTACATAATATACACAACAGATGAATGCTGGGTATAGCTGTATCTAGATCAGCAATGTTATTTTAAGGACATTAAAAATATGTCTTTAAGAAATTATGTGTACATATATGTTTTGTGATGTAACACCATTTTAGCTAATCAAGATAAGGTAGATTGTTTCAGTAGACGAATAGATTTGTTAAATGTCCAAATTGGAAGTGAGGAAATGAGGATTATTTGATTTTGCAGAAAGCCTAAACCACTTCTAATCAGTTGTTTCACCTTAATAAAGAAGTCCATCTGAATACAAACCATGTGGAAATATGGACCAATCAATTCCCACAGGAAGGGTATTTAAGCGACAATTAGATGTTCGTTATTCATCTTCAAAAAGACTTGAGAGGAGGCAAAACGCATTGATGGGATTAACGCATTTGTGAAGGATAAGACAAAGACATCCTTGATATTCCTCTGCGCAGAGAGATGTTTCTTTCACCCCCTGTGGGTGTAAATGCAAAACCCATTTTTTGAAAGCGGTTATTGGTGGATCCATACACGTGATGCAGAAGTGTTTCACAGCTACTCCACAATCAGCTGTATCCAGCGTTATCCTGATAACACCGGGGAAATGTCTTCTGGGCTATACGTTTTTCTCCTGCTGCAAGTGTGGAGGTCCTGATAAGCTTGTTAATGCTAAGCTTGGTTTTGGACTGATAAGAAGATATTTGTTTATAAGGTAATGCTTAAGGGCTATGAGTCTTTGTACTTACAATATACTTGAACAACAGTGGATAGGTTATGTTTTTTTCTGTAAACACACGGAAGACACAGATTCTGACTGGATATTCAATATAAGGTGGCTTCCTTATGAATTTGCGTGTGGACATTTTAAATCATTCCTCACATCCTTTTTATGTACTTTGGATAGTGTTTTTTTTTACTTGTGACCAATCCCTTTTAGTTATTTTTTAGTCATTGCATAGGTGACAATATATAATAAATATTTGATTGCATATACATATAATTCTTTAAGTGTTTTCTTTCCTTCTACTGGCATGTATGTTTGCTTTTCTGCGCTGTTCTAGTCTCTTTCTGGTGCCCTCTTATCTCAGATCTTTTGACAGACATACATCTTAGCCAATAATTGCTGACTCATAAATAACTCCACAAAAGTGAGCATAATGTTTATCTATATGGCACACGTGAACTAGAACTGCCTGGCATTGAAAAGCTAATAAAAACACTGAGATAAAGGCCTTCTGGAGAGGATTAGAAACAGGCTTTCCAAACTGTGTGTCGTGACACATTAGTGTGTCGGCGGCAGCGTGTAAGTGTGTCGGCGGCAGCGTGTAAGTGTGTCCCTGCTTCAGCACACATTTTTTTTTTATTTTTATTTTTTTGGTTTCCGACTTTCCGTCTGCCTGCAATACATATCACATGGTTGACACGTGAATGATACCTAGTGGGTCACAGATCATCTTAACCTATTGGTGCAGCTCAGGAACTGAAACTATTCCCGTTGGCGGCTCATTGGCTCCTGTCTTAAATCGGCTTGTGACTGCATGTGTAGTCAGTGAGTGCAGCATGGGCAGTGGTCAGTCAGACTCACAGAGCTCTGAGGGCGGCAGCTTAAACACTGAGCAGAATTCACTGGCATTTTTTTTTGTTGCAGCTAGCTCCCAGTAGTGCATTGCCGCTCCTGCTCTTGATATATGGATAGGAAGTGGAAGCTTAAAAATGCTTAATGATAAAATGCGAGTGTCTTTAGCTAATATTCCACCAAATATTCATAAACTGTGTTCATCCCATTAACCTCATGCATCCCATTAAAATAGTAAGTAGCTATTGGTGTTATTAATTCTTGCACATACATTCCGTAAATTCCGTAATTATATAATTTATGTATGTGTCCGTATCTCTTAAAACTAGTTAGTTTAACCACCTGTTTGCTACTACAACTGAATTACTGTGTCACGAAATAATGTAGCTCTAAAAAGTGCGTCACCAACATGAAAAGTTTGGAACGCTCTGGTTTAGAGGTTATAAAGTATATTAATGTAACAATGTTGGTTGTGCAAAGCTGGGGAATGGGTAATAAAGGGATTATCTGCATTTTAAACTATAAAACAATCAAGCAGACTGTACCTTAAAGTTGTTAATATTTAGTTGTGTTACTTATAAAAAGAGGGAACTAAAGAGGAATGACTTAGCAGTCCCTGTCCATTCATGTATATGAGTGCGCCAATAGCATTATTGTATAAGAAAACTTAAACTTGCACTTTAAAGCATGTAGATTTTATAATATTTTGTTTTTAGTGTAGACTTTGTTACTAAATGAAATAATAAACAGCAGGATCATGGTTACATGTTTGCATGGCGGGTCTAGTACATTGGATAGCCATATGATTTATCTCCGTCTGTTTTGACCTCTTTTTGATTAACATTGTTTGAGGATCATTTGATGATGGTTCATGATAAACTATAAATTAAGCATATCAATTACACTATAAATTATGATTATTTTGATATATGATTGGTTAAAGATTGATCTTTGTAACCTTTTTTCCCTACATATTTTTGTTTCACTAATATTGAAAAGTTTTTATTTGGCTTAAAAACATATCTATGGTACAGACAGCCTTCACCAGTGCATCTCTCTCTCTTTTTAGGCAGAGGTACTCTTTGAGTTGTGTTTGGGGTTATTATTATGTTGGAATACTGCCCTGTGGCCCAGTTTCAGAAGGGAGGGGATCAGTATGCCACATTACATGTTGGCATTCATGGTTCCCTCAATGAACTGTAGCTCCCCAGAGCTGACAGCACTTATGCAGTCCCAGACCATGACACTTCCACCACCATGCTTGACTGTAGGCAAGACAAACTTGTCTTTGTACTCCTCACCTGGTTGCCGCCACACATGCTTGACACCATCTGAACCAAATAAGTTTATCTTGGTCTCATAGGACCACAGGACATGGTTCCAGTAATCCATGCCCTTAGTCTGATTGTCTTCAGCAAACTGTTTGCAGGCTTTTTTGTGCATCATCTGTATAAGAGGCTTTCTTCTGGGATGACAGTCATGCACACCAATTTGATGCAGTGTGTGGCATATGGTCTGAGCACTGACAGGCTGACCCCCCACCCATTCAACCTCTGCAGCAATGCTGGCAGCATTCATACGTCTATTTCCCAAAGACAACCTCTGGATATGACACTCTGCATGTGCACTCAATTTCTTTGGTCGACCATGACGAGGTCTGTTCTGAGTGGAACCTGTCCTCTGAAACTGCTGTATGGTCTTGCCCACCGTGCTGCAGCTCAGTTTCAGGGTCTTGGCAATCTTCTTATAGCCTAGGCCATCCTTATGTAGAACAACAATTATTTTTTTCAGATCTTCAGAAAGTTCTTTGCCATGAGGTGCCATGTTGAACTTCCAGTGACCAGTATGAGAGAGTGTGAGAGCGATAACACAAAATTTAACACACCTGCTCCCCATTCACACCTGAGACCTTGTAACACTAATGAGTCACATGACACCGGGGAGGGAAAATGGCTAATTGGGCCCAATTTGAACATTTCCACTTAGGGGTGTATTTACTTTTGTTGCCAATGGTTTAGACATTAATGGCTGTGTGTTGAGTTATTTTGACGGTACAGCAAATTTACACTGTTATACAGACTGTACACTCACTACTTTACATTGTAGCAAAGTGTCATTTCTTCAGTCTTGTCACATGAAAAGATATAATAAAATATTTACAATAATGTGAGGGGTGTACTTACTTTTGTGAGATACTGTACATACACCAGAATCCTACATAGTGAAAAAAAAATCTCTCAATATAAAATGTTACTTTCTAAAAACCTTTGAGGGACCTCAGAATACTAAGAAGACCTCTCTGATCATCTCACCGGGGGACTGATGATCAAAAGTTTGCAGACATTGAGAGAAATCACGTAAAATTTTTTAGACCTTATAATATAGTATAGAAGTCTCTTATTCACATAAAGAACCTCATATAGTAACATAAACATGTCTCAAGATAAAATTTGTGTCTCTTAATTATTTTTTTTTGGGGGGGGGGGGCATTGCTGTACTGATGAGATGTCTTAGATCATCTAACCTGAGCGGAGAGCTTAAGATCATCGGGCCCAAGGAGAGATTTACAGGGGCCTGCCTGGGAGTAAAAAGCAGCCCTGGAAAAAATAAATAAATACCAGCCCTCTATTGAGCTATATATATATATATATATATATATATAAATATATATGTATATACACACAAACACACACACATATATATATATATATATATATATATATATATATATATATATATATATATATATATATATATATATATATATACAATTTATTGTGTGTATACAGTATATATCTATATATTTTTTTATTGTGTGTATACAGTATATATATATACATACACAAACATATACACAAACATCAGACTCTAGAAAACAAGCCAGAACCCCCATGGACAGTCAAGTATTGTGTTCAAGGGACCTGATCTAGAAGAAGCGTGAGCATTAAAATAAATATAAAATGATTACAAAATCATAGTGTTAAAAGGAGTAATATAATTTCCTTCAGAATAAAATAGGTTAAAACTAAAGTAACAAATAACACCATATTTACACTACACAGCCACAGCCTTTAATAAGCACAACAAATGGTTACTTTATTTCTAGAAGTCCAGCAATTAATCTGATTGCCAGAAGTCACTGCTGACCATTTCACTCTAATGGGGAGGATCGTGTTATCTTTTTACTGTGCTCTTGTGCTCTTCAGTCTCCCTCCGGTTTCCCTGCATACCATGTGCAGGCACATTTTACCCTTTAACCCTTCCAACCACTTCCCATATGGAGTAGCAGAGAAGCTGAACACGTTTACTGCTGCTCTGGAATACATGAACCTTGTAGGCTACAGTTTAAAAAGCACCCAGCCTCTTCCCTTTGCCTGTACCGGTCCTTACTCACTGTGCAGCAGATATTGAAGTGTGACTTCAATCAACAGTATGAAGGAACACTGCACCCTTGAAGTTTGTCATGCAAGCCCCAGCTGATGTGGCCCACCGGGAAAAATCCCGGGTTCCTGGCAGGCCAATCCAGCACTGGAGCTTTAGATCATCGGACACCTAGGAGAGCTTTAGATTATTGGGTCCTAGAGCAGAGAGCTATAGATCACAGGGTCTTAGGAGAGCTTAAGGTCATTGGGCCCTAGAGTAGAGAGCTTTAGATCATTGGGCACCTAGTCATGGTTACCATAGACCTATCTGACAAGCTAGCTACTCTATTATAATTTCATTTTGTGTGCAGTTCTCCTTAGTGCATCTTTGATCTCTTTGTTTCTAAGGCTATAGATCACTGGATTTAATAGGGGAGAAATTATAGTGTAAAATACAGAGAGTAAATTGTTATCAACAAGAGAGTGACTTGACTTTGGTGAAAAGTAATTAATAAAACCAGAACCATACAATAAAAACACAACAGAGAAGTGGGTGGTACAAGTAGAAAATGCTTTCCATCTGCTGCTCTTGCCTTTAAGTCTCAGTACTGTTCTTAATATATTTATATAAGGGCCAAAAGTGATCAGAAAAGGGAATACTGAATACAGTCCTTCTAAGGAGAAAATGAGAAAGTTATAGATAGAGTTATCACCACAAGAGATAAGAAGCAACTGGGGCAGGTCACAGAAGAAACTGTGTATTATGTTTGAGTCACAATATTTAAGTGTGAAAATATAAAGTGCATGAAAAACCCCATAAATAAGACCAACATTCCATACGACTGAAGCCAGCCTGACACACATATTCCAATGCATAATTGTCATATAACGTAGAGGATGACAGATAGCAGCATATCGGTCACAGGACATCACACCCAGCAGGAGCGCTTCAGTAGACACTAGAAAGGTGAATGCAGAACACTGAATACAACATTCCAACATAGAAATCTTCAAACTTTGTGTTTTTAAGTCAAAAATCATCCGCGGGGTAGTGACTGAGGAGCAGCAGATGTCTATAAATGCCAGGTTACCGAGGAAGAAGTACATGGGGGTGTAGAGGTGAGAGTCTGTGATGATCAGGAGAAAGATGAGAAGGTTCCATGTCAGAGTCATCAGGTAGATGAGGAGGAAACTCATGAAGAGATAAAACTGGAACTGGTGAAGGCTTGAAAATCCTATTAACAGAAACTCTGACAATACGGTCTGATTTTTCATAATCCGTTGATTTCTGTGGGCTGTCGGTTGTGAAGGAAACTGTTAGTTATCACAGACAAAGATCTGATGTTATGTGTTAGCATTCATTTATTTTTTACTTTTTATATAAAATTAGATCATAGCTGCTTCTAACAAAGTTTATTTCAATATAATAGGGCATTTAATAGGGTATCTAGAGATGCAGAATCTGTTGGCGCTCTACAAATAACCAATAATAATAATAATAATAATAATAATTTACACATTGAACATAACAGTATTCTGAAATATTTCACTTTCCAAAATAATAACTTCAGAACACTTATACAATTAAAGACATACAACCCTAAATGTTTATTTCATGATTCCTATAGAACAAACAGTTTTAAACAACTTTCTATTTTACTTTTATTATGATATTTTCTTCACTCTCTTTGCATCCATTGAAGGTATATAATGTACTACTGGGAGCTAGCTGGACACATACTCTATTGATGAATCTATGCTGTCGGTGGGAAAGTAAATATTTGTGTGAAATCACAAACAAATATAACAATCAGATTATATAAATTTACATAAATTTAAACTTCATATTTCAAATAAAAGGAATCCATAGAAGCTTCTAAAGCAGTTTATGCTGTGCAATAGTGAATCTCTTATAAAATAGGCATTACAACCCCTCTAATGTTCTTGTGATCACAGTTGTGTAAATTATAATCTGTCCCAGGTAAACACCTGTGCCGTGTTTGACGAGGGGGAGCACTTTTAGAGCCACCCCTATTAAATAAAGAGGGGTATAAAATATTGTCATAGAAAGAACAAGGACTTTTATACTAGGGGGGCGATTTATCATGCCCCATACGACGTATGTTATCTGTATTTATCGATGTTGGGCAGACATGATCCTCTGCAGTGGATCATGTCCGCTCGCACTTTCATAAATCGTCCCCAAGTGTCAGTTAAAGACCTCTAGCCTATAAAAGTAACCCAACCCCTCCCAAAAAAGAACTTCAAGAGGACAAGTGACCCCTGCTTCAAACTAGGAGATGGTTTTCTTTCAAAGGAGGTCATATACCCAGATAAAGATATTTTTACTATACACTTGCTTCATCATCTATTTATATCAGTTTGTATTATAACACTATTACATTACTGCACCTGTGCCTTTTTTGGAACGTTTGGAGCTGCCTGCTGGTGTTTTCAGTCAGCTGGGTGGCTGCAAAGTCCCAGTCTGTTGTTAATGCCCCTGCAGGTGCTTCTTGTCCTGTAAGTGTACCTTTTACATCTCCCTTTGCCCTTGTTTCAACGTTACTGGACTATGGCTGTTTGCTTTATGTGTCTACACAGGTTTTAGAAGGTTTCCACAAGGGACTATTTGTATTGGACATCAGTGCTGGTCGATCACAGTGAGCTAGACCACTGGGAAGTTCCAGTCTGCTCCATTGGCACCGTTGGGTGCTTCATCTTTGTGAGTATAAATTGACACCTTGCATACATTTTCTACTGTGTTGGATGTATTAGGCCATGGTGGAGCCTCTGTGTTCTTTTCTGTAGATCATCACTTACCAGGATTTGACCGTCTTTTTAAAGAGTGTTTTATTGGACTTTGTTTTGTCTGCTCATGTATGATTTTGTTATTTACACTTTACCATCGCATTATACTATATTTGTTTTTTAATCTGTTGCTGTTGTCTCTAGTTATAGTATCCTAGGTCAACATTCAGAGTTAGTATTGCCTCTAGATTTAGCAATAGGAAGTGCCCCCTATTTGGGTCTGTGTGTACTCGGGTACACCCATACCCATTTATAATGTGATACAGTAATGAGATCTGATTATACCTACAGATATAAGATACAGACACATGTATATGTACACAATGTGATAAAGTAATGAGATCTGAATATACCTACAGTTATAAGATAAAGACACATGTATATGTACACAGTGTGATACAGTAATGAGATCTGATTATACCTACAGATATAAGATACAGACACATGTATATGTACACAGTGTGATAAAGTAATGAGATCTGATTATACCTACAGATATAAGATACAGACACATGTATATGTACACAATGTGATACAGTAATGAGATCTGATTATACCTACAGATATAAGATACAGACACATGTATATGTACACAGTGTGATAAAGTAATGAGATCTGATTATACCTACAGATATAAGATACAGACATATGTATATGTACACAATGTGATAAACTAATGAGATCTGATTATACCTACAGATATAAGATACAGACACAGGTATATGTACACACTGTGATACAGTTATGAGATCTGATTATACCTACAGATATAAGATAAAGACATGTATATGTACACAATGTGATAAAGTAAAGAGATCTGATTATACCTACAGATATAAGATAAAGACATGTATATGTACACAATGTGATAAAGTAATGAGATCTGATTATACCTACAGATATAAGATAAAGACACATGTATATGTACACAATGTGATAAAGTAATGAGATCTGATTATACCTAAAGATATAAGATAAATACATATGTATATGTACACAATGTGATAAAGTAATGAGATCTGATTATACCTACAGATATAAGATACAGACACATGTATATGTACAAAATGTGATAAAGTAATGAGATCTGATTATACCTACAAATATAAGATACAGACACATGTATATGTACACAATGTGATAAAGTAATGAGATCTAATTATACCTACAGTTATAAGATAAAGACACATGTATATGTACAAAATGTGATAAAGTAATGAGATCTGATTATACCTACAGATATAAGATACAGACACATGTATATGTACACAATGTGATAAAGTAATGAGATCTAATTATACCTACAGATATAAGATACAGACACATGCATATGTACAAAATGTGATAAAGTAATGAGATCTGATTATACCTACAGATATAAGGTAAAGAGTTAAAGACATATGTACACATGTGATAAAGTAATGAGATCTGATTATACCTACAGATATAAGGTAAAGACACATGTATACGTACACATGTGATAAAGTAATGAGATCTGATTATACCTACAGATATAAGATACAGACACATGTATATGTACACATGTGATAAAGTAATGAGATCTGATTATACCTACAGATATAAGATAAAGACACATGTATATGTACACAGTGAGATACAGTAATGAGATCTGATTATACCTACAGATATAAGAAACAGACACATGTATATGTACACAATGTGATACAGTAATGATATCTGATTATACCTACAGATATAAGATAAAGACACATGTATATGTACACAATGTGATAAAGTAATGAGATCTAATTATACCTACAGATATAAGATACAGGCACATGTATATGTACACAATGTGATAAAGTAATGAGATCTGAATATACCTACCGATATAAGATAAAGACACATGTATATGTACACAATGTGATACAGTAATGAGATCTGATTATACCTACAGATATAAGATAAAGACACATGTATATGTACACAATGTGATACAGTAATGAGATCTGATTATACCTACATATATAAGATACAGACACATGTATATGTACACAATGGGATAAAGTAATGAGATCTGAATATACCTACAGATATAAAATAAAGACACATGTATATGTACACAATGTGATAAAGTAATGAGATCTAATTATACCTGCAGATATAAGATACAGACACATGTATATGTACAAAATGTGATAAAGTAATGAGATCTAATTATGCCTGCAGATATAAGATACAGACACATGTATATGTACACAGTGTGATACAGTAATGAGATCTGATTATACCTACAGATATAAGATAAAGACACATGTATATGTACACAGTGTGATACAGTAATGAGATCTGATTATACCTACAGATATAAGATAAAGACACATGTATATGTACACAGTGTGATACAGTAATGAGATCTGATTATACCTACAGATATAAGATAAAGACACATGTATATGTACAAAATGTGATAAAGTAATGAGATCTGATTATACCTACAAATATAAGATACAGACACATGTATATGTACACAATGTGATAAAGTAATGAGATCTAATTATACCTGCAGATATAGGATACAGACACATGTATATGTAGACAATGTGATAAAGTAATGAGATCTGATTATACCTACAGTTATAAGATAAAGACACATGTATATGTACAAAATGTGATAAAGTAATGAGATCTGATTATACCTACAGATATAAGATACAGACACATGTATATGTACACAATGTGATAAAGTAATGAGATCTAATTATACCTACAGATATAAGATACAGACACATGTATATGTACAAAATGTGATAAAGTAATGAGATCTGATTATACCTACAGATATAAGATACAGACACATGTATATGTACACAATGTGATAAAGTAATGAGATCTAATTATACCTACAGATATAAGATACAGACACATGTATATGTACAAAATGTGATAAAGTAATGAGATCTGATTATACCTACAGATATAAGATACAGACACATGTATATGTACACAATGTGATAAAGTAATGAGATCGGATTATACCTACAGTTATAAGATAAAGACACATTTATATGTACAAAATGTGATAAAGTAATGAGATCTGATTATACCTACAGATATAAGATACAGACACATGTATATGTACACAATGTGATAAAGTAATGAGATCTAATTATACCTACAGATATAAGATACAGACACATGTATATGTACACAATGTGATACAGTAATGAGATCTGATTATACTTACAGATATAAGATAAAGACACATGTATATGTACACAGTGTGATAAAGTAATGAGATCTAATTATACCTACAGATATAAGAAACAGACACATGTATATGTACACAATGTGATAAAGTAATGAGATCTGAATATACCTACAGATATAAGATACAGACACATGTATATGTACACAATGTGATAAAGTAATGAGATCTGATTATACTTACAGATATAAGGTAAAGACACATGTATATGTACACATGTGATAAAGTAATGAGATCTGATTATACCTGCAGATATAAGATAAAGACACATGTATATGTACACAATGTGATACAGTAATGAGATCTGATTATACCTACAGATATAAGATAAAGACACATGTATATGTACACAGTGTGATACAGTAATGAGATCTGATTATACCTACAGATATAAGATACAGACACATGTATATGTACACAGTGAGATACAGTAATGAGATCTGATTATACCTACAGATATAAGATAAAGACACATGTATATGTACACAATGTGATTAAGTAATGAGATCTGATTATACCTACAGATATAAGATACAGACACATGTATATGTACACAGTGTGATACAGTAATGAGATCTGAATATACCTACAGATATAAGATAAAGACACATGCATATGTACACATGTGATAAAGTAATGAGATATGATTATACCTGCATATATAAGATAAAGACACATGTATATGTACACAATGTGATACAGTAATGAGATCTGATTATACCTACATATATAAGATACAGACACATGTATATGTACACAGTGAGATACAGTAATGAGATCTGATTATACCTACAGATATAAGATAAAGACACATGTATATGTACACATGTGATAAAGTAATGAGATCTGATTATACCTGCATATATAAGATACAGGCACATGTATATGTACACAATGTGATACAGTAATGAGATCTGATTATACCTACAGATATAAGATAGACACATGTATATGTATACAGTGTGATACAGTAATAAGATCTGATTATACCTACAGATATAAGATAAAGACACATGTCTATGTACACAATGTGATACAGTAATGAGCGCTGATTATACCTACAGATATAAGATAAAGAGACATGTATATGTACACAATGTGATACAGTAATGAGATCTAATTATACCTGCAGATATAAGATACAGACACATGTATATGTACACAATGTGATAAAGTAATGAGTAGGAATGGGCGAATGTGCAAATTTTCGAATTTCGAATGTAGAACGAATGTTATTACCGAAATTCGAATTCTAAATTCGAATGTCGATAAGAACGAATATTCTTAAAAATTCGAAAATCGAATGTTATTTACAGTTTTCGAATGTCACTTTCGAATTTGAATGTTTATAATGATATCGAATGTCTACATTCGAAATTCGAATTTTTCGAATTCGAATATAAATTCGAATTTTTCGAATTCGAATATAAATTTGAATTTTTCGAATTCGAATATTGCATAATTCGAATATTACATTTAAAAGCATTAGAAATACTATTACAATCTAAATTCGAATTTTTCGAATTCGAAAACACGTATTGCATAATTCAAATATTACATTTAAAGAAAAAGCATTAGAAATACTATTACAATCTAAATTCGAATTTTTCGAATTCGAATGCACGTATTGCATAATTCGAATATTACATTTAAAGAAAAAGCATTAGAAATACTATTACAATCTAAATTAGAATTTTTCAAATTCGAATATTGCATAATTCGAATATTATATTTAAAGAAAAAGCATTAGAAATACTATTACAATCTAAATTAGAATTTTTTGAATTCGAATACACGTATTGCATAATTCGAATATTACATTTAAAGAAAAAGCATTAGAAATACTATTACAATCTAAATTAGAATTTTTCGACTTCGAATACACGTATTGCATAATTCGAATATTACATTTAAAGAAAAAGCATTAGAAATACTATTACAATCTAAATTAGAATATTTCGAATTCGAGATTACATTTAAAGAAAAAGCATTAGAAATACTATTACAATCTAAATTCGAATTTTTCGAATTTGAATACACGTATTGCATAATTCGAATATTGCATTTAAAGAAAAAGCATTAGAAATACTATTACAATCTAAATTCGAATTTTTCGAATTCGAATATTGCATAATTCGAATATTACATTTAAAGAAAAAGCATTAGAAATACTATTACAATCTAAATTCGAATTTTTCGAATTCGAATATTGCATAATTCGAATATTACATTTAAAGAAAAAGCTTTAGAAATACTATTACAATCTAAATTCAAATTTTTCAAATTCGAATATTTTCGAATGTAATCGTAAAATTCGAAACCGAACATTCGAAAATTGAATGTTAGAATGTTATGTAAACATTCGAAATTCGATTCGAACGAACGAATGTGTTAAAATTCATGCCGTTTTTCGAATGTTGCGAAACATTCGCCCATCCCTAGTAATGAGATCTAATTATGCCTGCAGATATAAGATACAGACACATGTATATGTACACAGTGTGATACAGTAATGAGATCTGAATATACCTACAGATATAAGATACAGACACATGTATATGTACACAGTGTGATACAGTAATGAGATCTGATTATACCTACAGATATAAGATACAGACACATGTATATGTACACAGTGTGATACAGTAATGAGATCTGATTATACCTACAGATATAAGATAAAGACACATGTATATGTACACAATGTGATAGAGTAATGAGATCTGATTATACCTACAGATATAAGATACAGACACATGTATATGTACACAGTGTGATACAGTAATGAGATCTGATTATACCTACAGATATAAGATACAGACACATGTATATGTACACAGTGTGATACAGTAATGAGATCTGATTATACCTACAGATATAAGATAAAGACACATGTATATGTACACAGTGTGATAAATTAATGAGATCTGATTATACCTACAGATATAAGATAAAGACATATGTATATGTACACAATGTGATAAAGTAATGAGTAGGGATGGGCGAATGTGCAAATTTTCGAATTTCGAATGTAGAACGAATGTTATTACCGAAATTTGAATTCTAAATTCGAATGTCGATAAGAACGAATATTCTTAAAAATTCGAAAATCGAATGTTATTTACAGTTTTCGAATGTCACTTTCGAATTCGAATGTTTATAATGATATTGAATGTCTACATTCGAAATTCGAATTTTTCGAATTCGAATATAAATTCGAATTTTTCGAATTCGAATATAAATTTGAATTTTTCGAATTCGAATATTGCATAATTCGAATATTACATTTAAAAGCATTAGAAATACTATTACAATCTAAATTCGAATTTTTCGAATTCGAATGCACGTATTGCATAATTCGAATATTACATTTAAAGAAAAAGCATTAGAAATACTATTACAATCTAAATTAGAATTTTTCGAATTCGAATATTGCATAATTCGAATATTATATTTAAAGAAAAAGCATTAGAAATACTATTACAATCTAAATTAGAATTTTTCGAATTCGAATACACGTATTGCATAATTCGAATATTACATTTAAAGAAAAAGCATTAGAAATACTATTACAATCTAAATTCGAATTTTTCGAATTCGAATACACGTATTGCATAATTCGAATATTACATTTAAAGAAAAAGCATTAGAAATACTATTACAATCTAAATTCGAATATTTCGAATTCGAGATTACATTTAAAGAAAAAGCATTAGAAATACTATTACAATCTAAATTCGAATTTTTCGAATTCGAATACACGTATTGCATAATTCGAATATTGCATTTAAAGAAAAAGCATTAGAAATACTATTACAATCTAAATTCGAATTTTTCGAATTCGAATATTGCATAATTCGAATATTACATTTAAAGAAAAAGCATTAGAAATACTATTACAATCTAAATTCGAATTTTTCGAATTCGAAAATTGCATAATTCGAATATTACATTTAAAGAAAAAGCTTTAGAAATACTATTACAATCTAAATTCGAATTTTTCAAATTCGAATATTTTCGAATGTAATCGTAAAATTCGAAACCGAACATTCGAAAATCGAATGTTAGAATGTTATGTAAACATTCGAAATTCAATTCGAACGAACGAATGTGTTAAAATTCATGCCGTTTTTCGAATGTTGCGATAAGATAAAGACACATGTATATGTACACAGTGTGATACAGTAATGAGATCTGATTATACCTACAGATATAAGATACAGACACATGTATATGTACACAGTGTGATACAGTAATGAGATCTGATTATACCTACAGATATAAGATAAAGACACATGTTTATGTACACAATGTGATACAGTAATGAGATCTGATTATACCTACAGATATAAGATACAGACACATGTATATGTACACAATATGATACAGTAATGAGATCTGATTATGCCTACAGATATACGATAAAGACACATGTTTATGTACACAGTGTGATACAGTAATGAGATCTGATTATACCTACAGATATAAGATAAAGTCACATGTATATGTACACAGTGTGATACAGTAATGAGATCTGATTATACCTACAGATATAAGATACAGACACATGTATATGTACACAGTATGATACAGTAATGAGATCTGATTATACCTGCAGATATAAGATAAAGACACATGTATATGTACACAGTGTGATACAGTAATGAGATCTGATTATACCTACAGATATAAGATACAGACACGTGTATATGTACACAGTGTGATACAGTAATGAGATCTGATTATACCTACAGATATAAGATAAAGACACATGTATATGTACAAAATGTGATACAGTAATGAGATCTGATTATACCTACAGATATAAGATAAAGACACATGTATATGTACACAGTGTGATACAGTAATGAGATCTGATTATACCTACAGATATAAGATACAGACACATGTATATGTACACAGTGTGATAAAGTAATGAGATCTGATTATACCTACAGATATAAGATAAAGACACATGTATATGTACACAGTGTGATAAAGTAATGAGATCTGATTATACCTACAGATATAAGATAAAGACACATGTATATGTACACTGTGTGATACAGTAATGAGATCTGATTATACCTACAGATATAAGATACAGACACATGTATATGTACACTGTGTGATACAGTAATGAGATCTGATTATACCTACAGATATAACATAAAGACACATGTTTATGTACACAGTGTGATACAGTAATGAGATCTGATTATACCTACAGATATAACATAAAGACACATGTTTATGTACACAGTGTGATACAGTAATGAGATCTGATTATACCTACAGATATAAGATAAAGACACATGTATATGTACACAATGTGATAAAGTAATGAGATCTGATAATACCTGCATATATAAGATACAAACACATGTATATGTACACAGTGAGATACAGTAATGAGATCTGATTATACCTACAGATATAAGATACAGTCACATGTATATGTACACAATGTGATACAGTAATGAGATCTGATTATACCTACAGATATAAGATAAAGACACATGTATATGTACACAATGTGATAAAGTAATGAGATCTAATTATACCTACAGATATAAGATACAGACACATGTATATGTACACAATGTAATACAGTAATGAGATCTGATTATACCTACAGATATAAGATACAGACACATGTATATGTACACAATGTGATACAGTAATGAGATCTGATTATACCTACAGATATAAGATACAGACACATGTATATGTACACAATGTGATAAAGTAATGAGATATGATTATACCTACAGATATAAGATACAGTCACATGTATATGTACACAATGTGATAAAGTAATGAGATATGATTATACCTACAGATATAAGATACAGTCACATGTATATGTACACAATGTGATACAGTAATGAGATCTGATTATACCTACAGATATAAGATAAAGACACATGTATATGTACACAATGTGATAAAGTAATGAGATCTAATTATACCTACAGATATAAGATACAGACACATGTATATGTACACAATGTAATACAGTAATGAGATCTGATTATACCTACAGATATAAGATACAGACACATGTATATGTACACAATGTGATACAGTAATGAGATCTGATTATACCTACAGATATAAGATACAGACACATGTATATGTACACAATGTGTTAAAGTAATGAGATATGATTATACCTACAGATATAAGATACAGTCACATGTATATGTACACAATGTGATACAGTAATGAGATCTGATTATACCTACAGATATAAGATAAAGACACATGTATATGTACACAATGTGATAAAGTAATGAGATCTAATTATACCTACAGATATAAGATACAGACACATGTATATTTACACAATGTAATACAGTAATGAGATCTGATTATACCTACAGATATAAGATACAGACACATGTATATGTACACAATGTGATACAGTAATGAGATCTGATTATACCTACAGATATAAGATACAGACACATGTATATGTACACAATGTGATAAAGTAATGAGATATGATTATACCTACAGATATAAGATACAGACACATGTATATGTACACAATGTGATACAGTAATGAGATCTGATTATACCTACAGATATAAGATAAAGACACATGTATATGTACACAATGTGATAAAGTAATGAGATCTGATTATACCTACAGATATAAGATAAAGACACATGTATATGTACACAATGTGATACAGTAATGAGATCTGATTATACCTACAGCTATAAGATGCAGACACATGTATATGTACACAGTGTGATAAAGTAATGAGATCTGATTATACCTACAGATATAAGATACAGACACATGTATATCTACACAATGTGATACAGTAATGAGATCTAATTATACCTGCAGATATAAGATACAGACACATGTATATGTACACAATGTGATAAAGTAATGAGATCTAATTATGCCTGCAGATATAAGATACAGACACATGTATACGTAAACAGTGTGATAATGTAATGAGATCTGATTATACCTAAAGATATAAGATACAGACACATGTATATGTGGTGCTCTGACAAAATGCAGAAAGACTTTTGGCAGAAGGACATTTGGCAGACGGACATTTGGCCGACAGACATTTGGCTGACAGACAGAAAGCTAAAGAATGTTCCGATTTCGGCCGAGGGCAGATGCGTTACCAGAGTGCTCTGTTCTAATCACAGCCTCGGGCGCCGCAACTGCCTCTGGGAACCTTACCATGGGTCCTAGGCCGCACGTTTTGTAATTCTCTGTCTGGGAAACTATCTATCTATCTATCAAATCTATCTATTTATCTATCAAATCTATCTATCTATCGTATCTATTAAATGTATCTATTGCATCTATTGATCTATCTATCTAATCTATGTATCTATCTATCTATCAAATCTATCTATCTTGTGCCGGACTGTTATCTGACAGCCACTTGTGTTTCGGCCAAATGTCCGTCGGCCAAATGTCCGTCGGCCAAGTGTCCTTCGGCCAAGTGTCCGTCGGCCAAAAGTCCGGCCACGGTATATGTACACAATGTGATACAGTAATAAGATCTGATTATACCTACAGATATAAGATACAGTCACATGTATATGTACACAGTGTGATAAAGTAATGAGATCTGATTATACCTACAGATATAAGATACAGACACATGTATATGTACACAATGTGATACAGTAATGAGATCTGATTATACCTGCAGATATAAGATAAAGACACATGTATATGTACACAATGTGATTCAGTAATGAGATCTGATTATACCTACAGATATAAGATAAAGACACATGTATATGTACACAATGTGATAAAGTAATGAGATCTGATTATACCTACAGATATAAGCTAAAGACACATGTATATGTACACAGTGTGATAAAGTAATGAGATCTGAATATACCTACAGATATAAGATACAGACACATGTATATGTACACAGTGTGATAAAGTAATGAGATCTAATTATACCTACAGATATAAGATACAGACACATGTATATGTACACAGTGTGATACAGTAATGAGATCTGATTATACCTACAGATATAAGATACAGACACATGTATATGTACACAGTGTGATACAGTAATGAGATCTGATTATACCTACAGATATAAGATACAGACACATGTATATGTACACAATGTGATACAGTAATGAGATCTGATTATACCTACAGATATAAGATACAGACACATGTATATGTACACAGTGTGATAAAGTAATGAGATCTGATTATACCTACAGATATAAGATAAAGACACATGTATATGTACACAGTGTGATAAAGTAATGAGATCTGATTATACCTACAGATATAAGATGCAGACACATGTATATGTACACAGTGTGATACAGTAATGAGATCTGATTATACCTACAGATATAAGATACAGACACATGTATATGTACACAGTGTGATAAAGTAATGAGATCTGATTATACCTACAGATATAAGATACAGACACATGTATATGTACACAGTGTGATACAGTAATGAGATCTGATTATACCTACAGATATAAGATACAGACACATGTATATGTACACAAGGTGATACAGTAATGAGATCTGATTATACCTACATATATAAGATACAGACACATGTATATGTACACAGTGAGATACAGTAATGAGATCTGATTATACCTACAGATATAAGATAAAGACACATGTATATGTACACAGTGTGATACAGTAATGAGATCTGATTATACCTACAGATATAAGATAAAGACACATGTATATGTACACAATGTGATTAAGTAATGAGATCTAATTATACCTACAGATATAACAGATAAAGACACATGTATATGTACACAATGTGATAAAGTAAGGATATCTGAATATACCTATAAGCTAAACCCATTTTATTAGGTTGTGGCTTCAAAACACACAATCATCTAATTCATATACACAAATAAACCTTAAAAAAGCAAATCTCACACATTTTATACTCTACAGCTGGTAAAGAAAGTAATTGGAAACAAATTAAGGAAAAAACAATTTTATAGTCTACTGTCCCTTTAAGGGGTTAAATGTAATTGTTCCACTTGAGTGAAGTCGGCTACGTTAACCCTTCTCTGGTTTACCATGGACTTGTAATACCAAAGTTGGGTGGTATTGTTAGCGCGGTTTGGTTATCGCAAGATGATATCATTAGTGCGCTACTTGTAATCTGACCATAAGTAGGCAACCATGAAATCCCTGCATTTAAAAGCAACACTAATACCTCACAGCATTGCTTCTGTTTTGGGGGTTCTGGCAATTTTTAAGAGGCCTTTATTAACTTATCACTATGGAAATATATCTCAGAATCTCATAATTGAAAGAAAGACCTACAGTTCAAAAAAAGGGTTTTTTATGTCTTTAAAGATATCAAGTCAGTGGCCCATATTTATCAAGCTCCGTACGGAGCTTGTTGGCCCGTGTTTCTGGCGATTCTTTAGACTCGCCAGAAACACAACTTATGAAGCAGCGGTCACAAGGACCACTGCTCCATAACCCTGTCCGCCTGCTCTGAGCAGATAGACAAGAATCGCCGGAAATCAACCCGATTGAGTACGATCAGGTTGATTCACACCTCCCTGCTTGCGGCCGCGAGTCAGCAGGGGGCGGCTTTGCACCAGCAGCTCTTGTGAGCTGCTGGTGCAATGTTAAATGCGGAGAGCGTATTGCTCTCCGCATTCAGCGAGGTCCTACGGACCTGATCCGCACTGTCGGATCAGGTCCGCAAGACCTTTGATAAATAGAGGCCAGTGTCACAGTATTAATGATCACCTGGCATGAACCATTAGCCACTTTTTGTTCTGTTCTTCATGTTCAGCTCATAGATCTCTTCTTCCCAGAATCTCTTACAAAGTTTTAGGAATAAAATAAAACCAGCTGAATGTAAAATTAGGTGATATTTAGTAAAATCTATAGAGGATGATTTTGGTAGAACATTTTTTTTTTTATAATGTATTTTTGCTACTCTAAGTTTAGGGTTAGTAGCATAGATTGTAAGAAAGGGTTAAATCGCCCCTCTCGGATATTAGGCTTATGTGTCATTTTAGAATGTACCTAATGTTTTTATGGTTAGATTTTTTAGACCTATATATTTCTGCATTAATTGCAAGATGGCTCGAGGGCATCTATTTATCAAGCCGTCAACCGCAAATATGCTGGAATTTTGCAGCATATTTGTGGCAGGCCTGATTCGCCTTAGTTATCAAACCCTACAGACCGGCAAAAGTAGAATTTAGTGACATAACATACAATCCGTCGGACTCCGACACAGATCGATGCTTACGTCACTACAGATGTTCAAACGCAAGTTCAGCACAATCTGACTACTTTTGCTAGTTATCAAATGTCTACCAGGTACGCTCGGCACTATTCCAGCCCAGCGTACCTGGTTTTCAATGCCATAGGAATCAATGGGAGTCTGAAAGCAGCGAAAGCTCATGTTCACTGCTGCCCGATATTCCATTGATTCCTATGGGAACGTTTACACCTAACACCCTAACATGTACCCCGAGTCTAAACACCGCTAATCTGCCGCCCCCTACACTGCTGCCACCTACATTATACTTATTAACCCCTAATCTGCCCCCCTACACCGCTGCCACCTAAATAAAAGTTATTAACCCCTACTCCGCCACTCCCGGACCCCGCCACAACTAAATAAACTTATTAGCCCCTAAACCACCGCTTCCGGACCCCACCACCACCTACATTATATTTATTAACCCCTAATCTGCCACCCCCTACACCACCACCACCTACATTATATTTATTAACTCCTAATCTGCCCCCTACACCGCTGTCACCTACATTATATTTATTAACTCCTAATCTGCCCCCCCTACACCGATGCCACCTACATTATATTTATTAACCCCTAATCTGCCACCCCTACACCGCCGCCCCTACCTACATTTATTAACCCCTAATCTGGATGCAGATAGAAGATGCCGCCTGGATGAAGACTTCTGCCCGTCTGGAGAACCACTTCTGCTGCATTCGTTGAGGACTTCGGCCCGGTTATGTGAAGACTTCTCAAGGTAGGGTGATCTTCAAGGGGTTAGTGTAAGGTTTTTTTAAGGGGGGATTGGGTGGGTTTTAGAGTACGGTTGGTTTTGTGGGTGGTGTGTTTTAATGTTGGGGGGGGTTGTCATTTTTTTTTTACAGGTAAAAGAGCTGATTACTTTCGGGCAATGCCCCGCAAAAGGCCCTTTTAAGGGCTATTTGTAATTTAGTGTAGGGTAGTGTTTTTTTATTTTGGGGAGGATTTTTTATTTTGTTAGGGGGATTAGATTAGGTGAAATTAGTTTAAAAATCTTGTAATTATTTTATTATTTTCTTTATTTAGTGTTTGTTTACAATTTTTTTAATTGTATTTAATTGTATTTAATTGTATTTAATTTAGTTAATGTATTTAATTATAGTGTAGTGTTAGGTGTAATTGTAACTAAGGTTTTATTTTACAAGTATATTTGTATTTATTTTAACTAGGAAGTTATTAAATAGTTAATAACTATTTAATAACTATTGTACCTAGTTAACATAAATACAAAGTTGCCTGTAAAATAAAAATAAACCCTAAGCTAGCTATAATGTAACTATTAGTTGAATTGTAGATATATGAGGGTTTATTTAACAGGTAAGTATTTAGTTTTAAATAGGAATAATTTATTTAATGCTAGGAATATTTATTTAGATGTACTTAAATTATATTTAAGTTAGGGGGTGTTAGAATTAGGGTTATACTTAGGTTTAGTGGTTAATAAATTTAATATAGTGGTGGCGACATTGGGGATGGCAGATTAGGGGTTAATAAATGTAGGTAGGAGGCGGTGGTGTAGGGGGGGGCAGATTAGGGGTTAATAAATATAATGTAGGCGGTGGGTGTTAAGGGGGGCAGATTAGGGGTTAATAAATATAATGTAGGTGGCGGGGGGCTCCTGGATCGGCAGTTTCGGGGTTAATAATTGTATTTAGTTGCGGCGGGGTCCAGGAGCGGTGGTTTAGGGGTTAATACATTTATTAGAGTTCTGGTGGGCTCCAGGAGTGGTGGTTTAGGGGTTAATACATTTATTAGAGTTGCGGTGGGCTCCGGGAGCGGCGGTATAGGGGGTAAACAGTATAGTATAGTGTGGGTGTTTAGTGACAAGAGCAGCGAGATCGATGACTGTTAGTTAACAACAGTCCGCTGCTCATCACACCATACTTGGTGCGTGGCTTTTTGATAGCTTTTTTGATAACTTTGGAGAATGTATTCAGGTCCGCGGCTGCAATGTTAGGCGATCTTAGGCGAGCATATTGGTGCCGGTGAATGCAAGTAAGTTGATGGCTAGTGATGTCGTGAATAGTTCGCCGGCGAATAGTTCCCGGCGAACATAGCATGTTCGCGTTTGCCGCGGCGGGTGAACATATGCGATGTTCGATCCGCCCGCTATCTGTCATCATTGAGTAAACTTTGACCCTGTACCTCACAGTCAGCAGGCACATTCCAGCCAATCAGCAGCATCCATTTTAGATTCATTCGGAAGCTGCATTCTTAGTGAGAGGAGGGACAGTGTAGCTGCTGCTGATTTAATAGGGAAATCGATAGCTAGGCTAGTGTATTCAGTGTCCACTACAGTCCTGAAGGACTCATCTGATCTCTGCTGTAAGTACAGAACCCCAAAAAGCCCTTTTTAGGGCTAGAACATCAGTCTGCTTTTTTTTTTTTTTTCCTGTGTAATCTAATAGCAGTTGCCTGCCTGCCAGAGTGTGTGTCAGGCTCACAGCGTATACTGTGCCCACTTGCCCAGTGCCACCACTCATATCTGGTGTAACAGTAGTGTACATTTAATAAAAAACACTTTTTTGAGACAGCTGCCAGTATCCAAGATGGCCACCAATAAGGCAGATGGGGAGGGTTAGAGAGCTGTTTTGGGGGGGACCTTTTATTTTAGTACTGGCAGACTTTCTGCCAGTACTTAAGATGGCGGGGACAATTGTGGGGGAGGGAAGGGAGCTGTTTGGGAGGGATCAGGGGGTGGGATGTGTCAGGTGGGAGGTTGATCTCTACACTAAAGCTAAAAGTAACCCTGCAAGCTCCCTACAAACTACCTAATTAACCCCTTCACTGCTAGCCATAATGCACATGTGATGCGCAGCAGCATTTAGCGGCCTTCTAATTACCAGAAAGCAACGCCAGAGTCATATATGTCTGCTATTTCTGAACAAAGGGGATTCCAGAGAAGCATTTACAATGATTTGTGCCATAATTGCACAAGCTGTTTGTAAATAATTTCAGTGAGCAACCTAAAATTGCGAAAAAATTTAAGTTTTTTTTAAATTTGAACGCATTTGGCGGTGAAATGGTGGCATTAAATATACCAAAATAGGCCTAGATCAATACTTTGGGTTATCTACTACACTACACTTAAGCTAAAATTAACTCTACAAGCTCACTACATGCTCCCTAATTAACCACTTCACTGCTGGGCATAAAACACGTGTGGTGCGCAGTGGCATTTAGCAGGCTTCTAATTACCAAAAAGCAACGCCAAAGCCATATAAGTCTGCTATTTCTGAACAAAGAGGATCCCAGAGAAGCATTTACAAACATTTATGCCATAATTGCATAAGTTGTTTGTAAATAATTTCTGTGAGAAACTTAAAGTTTGTGAAAAAGTGAACATTTTTTTTTTATTTGATCGCATTTGGCGGTGAAATGGTGGCATGAAATATACCAAAATGGGCCTAGATCAATACTTTGGGATGTCTTCTAAAATAATATATATACATGTCAAGGGATATTCAGGTATTCCTGACAGATATCAGGGTTCCAATGTAACTAGCGCTCATTTTGAAAAAAAGTGGTTTTGAAATAGCAAAGTGCTTTTTGTATTTTTTTCCCTATAACTTGCAAAAAAAGCAAAGAACGTGTAAACATTGGGTATTTCTAAACTCAGGACAAAATTTAGAAACTATTTAGCATGGTTGTTTTTTTGTGGTTGTAGATGTGTAACAGATTTTGGGGGTCAAAGTTAGAAAAAGTGTGTTTTTTTCCATTTTTTCCTCATATTTTATAATGTTATGTGATTTAGGCCCTTTATGGATTAAAACCAGACTCTGCATCAACTATGTAATTTTCCATGGGAGTTTTGCCATGGATCCCCCTCCGGCATGCCACAGTCCAGGTGTTAGTCCCCTTGAAACAACTTTTCCATCACTATTGTGGCCAGAAAGAGTCCCTGTGGGTTTTAAAATTCGCCTGCCTATTGAAGTCTATTGAAGTCTATGGCGGTTCGCCCGGTTTGCGAACATTTGCGGAAGTTCGCGTTCGCCATTCGCAACCCAAATTTTTATGTTCGCGACATCACTATTGACGGCTTGATAAATAGATGCCATAGTGTCAATATAATACATTTTATCCTCTGATTTTTAATTATTAATTTTTATTGACCAATATAATTATAAAACACTACATTTTGGTGTTTTTGGGAAGGTAAGTGTGAGATTATAAAATGTGCATTTTTTAATATCTTGGAAATAGTGATTCTCATGCTATTATTTAGTACTATTTACTGAGTATCTCTGTGTGAAAAAACTAAACAAGGTACTATTTGATTTTTTTTATGTAAATGCAATGAGTAGCAACTGTAGCACTGGGTATGAAATGGCTCAGTAGATAAGGGGTTAAAGAGCAGAGGTATTGAATGGATATTATACATTAAATAAAGGAGTTATACTATTTTAAAACAACATTAAATACTATGGGGCATATGTATCAAGGTCTGTATGGAGCTTGATGCCCCGTGTTTCTGGCGAGCCTGCAGGCTCATCAGAAACAGCAGTTATGAAGCAGCGGTCACAAAGACAGACATCGCCAAAAATCAACCCGATCGAGTTTGATCGGGTTGATTGACACCCTCTGCTGGCAGCCCATTGGCCGCGAGTCTGTAGGGGGCGGTGTTGCACCAGAAGCTCTTGTGAGCTGCTGGTGCAATGCTGAATACGGCGAGCGTATTCCTTGCAGTATTCAGCGATGTCTGTCGGACCTGACCCGCTCTGTCGGATCAGGTCCGACAGACATTGATAACTAGAGGCCTATGGGTTAGATTACAAGTGGTGCGCTAGCTTTTGTGGGAGCTATATAGGTTTTGGCGCACAACAGAAATAGCACTTGTATTACAAAATAAAAGTAAATGTCATCGTGACAGTTACAGTTACATTCATGTAAAAAATGATTTATATAAATATTAAAAAAAAGTTATAGGGTCTTGAAGGTATATGACAAAGTGTTTAACTGCAAAGGGCCATATTGGATATATGGATACATATATGTCTAAATTTTTTGGAATTTATAGATATGTCTCTTGTCATAGGCTCATTCCCCTAAAAAGAATTAAGAAATAGGAAAATTTAATAAATCATTTAATGTTTTTGGGAAATTTTTGAATTTATAGGTATGTCTCTTGTCACGGCTCATTCCCCTAAAAAGAATTAAGAAATAAGAAAATATGTTGATATGAGACATTTTCTCACTATTATTGCCAACCCAATTTTTCCTTTATGAGAGAGAAAATAGATTACTATACATACATTTATTTTGATGTTTTAGGAAATCAGGCTCTTGTCATAGGCTCATCTATTGCATATCTAATTTCATACTTTTCAAATTAAGGATTTTTATATTAAGAGTAGTTTAAACAATATCCCAATATAAACATGGTTTTGATTATATTTAACACTGAAGGTAATGACTCATAGAGCAATGTGTATGCTTCTTTTCATAAATGTAATGATTTAAATATATTGCAAAATAGATTGTTTTCACAAAACATAGTCACGCCTTAACCAACAAATATCAACCTGCATATTTATATTGTAACACTTTATGTACATGAAAAGGAAAAAGTAAATCAAAGTTTCTTGTCATAGGCTCCCTTGCAAAAATGGCAAAGTACAGGTTAATGAAAATTTGTGATATCACTTTAAGAAATTTGGTATAAATAGAGCTCTGAACAGGTGCATCAATTAGCAGTGACCAAGTGCATGGAGCACGAAACGTTTGCTGTTTTTTGCACCTGTTCTACAACCTGTTTTTGCACTACTGTGCTTAGCACTTTTTAATCTATCCTGTATGATTTTAACAAGTTTGGAATAAAATTGAACTTTTATATATCTGTGGGCTTGGAGCGCTTATTTTTCCCTACATTGGATGGACTGTTGCTATTTTGTGCGTGTGCAGACGCACTGGGAATATTTGCTTGCCGCCTAGGATATCATTTATATTTCTTCACATATACCCTCACTCTATTAGTGCCTATCATATTCACAGGATTTGTTTTTACATACCCCAGGGGCGCTCTGTTGAGCAGGTTTCATTTGTATCTTATATATATATATATATATATATATATAGAGAGAGAGAGAGAGAGAGAGAGAGAGAGAGAGAGAGAGAGAGAGAGAGAGAGAGAGAGAGAGAGAGAGAGAGAGAGAGAAAAAAAGAGAGAGAGAGAGAGAGAGAGAGAGAGAGAGAGAGAGAGAAAAGAGAGAGAGAGAGAGAGAGAGAGAGAGAGAGAGAGAGAGAGAGAGAGAGAGAGAGCATTCAAGGCCAAGCACTCACGACGATCCCATCATGACCGGGGTGCACAACAAAAAGTTCATACAAGTCCACAGGCAAAGGAAGGCACTCTCCGGATTTGAATCAAAATATATTTTACTTCAGTGACGTTTCAGGGTTTTACCATCATCCTCAGACCAATTGGTATATATATATATATATATGAGTGTGCATAGGTATATATTGTTATTTATTTTGTCCTATTATTCCATACTGAATCTAGTTCCTGTTAGAAATGAAAGTGAAGAACACTGTTATATTCCCCACAGCCATTGGCTGCACACTCGACCTATTTATAACTGTCCCTATTTAGTTACAGCAGAGAAGGTAACCTAAGTTACAACATGGCAGCTCTTATTGTTTTACAGACACTAAAACTTTACACTTATTTTGTCACTATTTAAACAGTTAATGAAACTATAAAATTACATCTACAAGTAATTCTCAGACTAATCTTTAATTTTAAATGCATCATTGTATCATTTATTTAGTGTATAATGTCCCATTAATAATACATGAGTTATTTCACTAGAATTTATGTTAGATTATTAGTTTCTCTGAATGGCAGCACTAGCAAAGCCCAGTTACCGGGAAGATTTAAAATCAGTTATTCGCATAGCTCACTGGTGAAAGCAGACAACATTGTGAGCTGGACTACAACTAGAGCTGCAACCTCAGACATGTTTTCCTGGACAGTTATGAGTTGCACATGCTGCAGGGTGTGCAGGTAGGAGCATGAATTTCACCCCTGGCCAGCACACAAATAGTGACCCTGGACAGCACTATTCATGTTCCTCTCTGCACACCCTGCAACATGTGTAACTCTGCCCAGGAAAGCAACTCTAAACAACTTTAGAAAAAAAAGAAGCCATGAAAGTGATATTTAGCGCTCTACTTGTAATCAAACCCACAGCGTGTTATATCTACAATCATTAAGATGTGGGAAGTAAATATAAATACATTAACAATATACAGAAGCCTTTACCTGTAACATGTTCCAAGCTTGACTTGGTTTATTCCTCACACACAAAGCAATATATATTTCCCTCCCAAACCTCTCTAGACCAATTTAAATCTAAATAATTTCTCAATTTAACTGACCAGAACAAAGCTTAGAGAATGCTTTTCACTCTTGAGACTTTCCCATCCAGTAGGAAATTATTTAACAAAATAGTAACACAAATAATACTAAACACAAATAATAATAATAATAATAATAATAATAATAACAAATAATAATAATAATAATAATAATAATAATAATAACAAATAATAATATTAAACACAAATGATAATAATAATAATAATAATAATAATAATAATAATAATAACAATTAATAATATTAAACACAAATAATAATGATGATAATAATAATAATAATAATAATAATAATAATAATAACAAATAATAATAATAATAATAATAATAATAATAACAAATAATAATAATAATAAACACAAATAATAATGATAATAATAATAATAATAATAATAATAATAATAATAATAATAATAATAATTATTACAATAATAATAATAACAAATAATAATAATAAACACAAATAATAATGATAATAATAATATTAATAATAATAATAATAATAATAACAAATAATAATAATAAACACAAAAAATAATGATAATAATAATAATAATAATAATAATAATAATAATAAACACAAATAATAATAATAATAATAATAATAACAAATAATAACAAATAATAATAATAAACACAAATAATAATAATAATAATAATAATAATAATAATAATAATAACAAATAATAATAATAAACACAAATAATGGAGTAAAGCACAATCCTTTAGAAAAGTTTAGCTAATTAATTTTCTACAAATTACACTATTAAAGTCTATGGGATTTAAAAACCCTAAAGTCAAAGGGCGGAGCTAGCTGGCAAGGAGAGTGGATGCAAGAGCCTGGAGCTCCGTAATAAAATCAGCCAAATAATAATTAACCACTGAAAAGGGACACCACTGACCGCCTAAAACCACGGGTAGTGGAGGTGCTACAACCCAGGGGACCTTTTGTTGCTGAGATCTTGAAAGCAACTGAACCCTGAGCTTCACAAGAAACGCAATGGCCCGGAACCTTCAGCGCTAATGGGAGCAGCCTGGACATGTCTATACATACCACCCACTGACTGATCTTACCGGAGGCTCTGCAACGTGGAGCCAGTGAAAACTTCCCTACAGCCGTGGAGACCGGACGAGCTATCATATCAAGACGGTCTAGCAGCCTGTTTTTTAAGCAGGACCTCCGTTCCTGACAAGGAGCTGCGGACAGCAAGTAGAAGGGGTGAGTGCTGTGCAGAAGACTACTTGCCCGGGTGATAGTTTGGGGAGACAAGCGGCCAAAATACACATCAACACATCAACCCCATGAAGGTGTGTAGTGAGAGGGGGCTTCTAAGAACTATTGGCGTGAATCGCCATTTTAAGAGCATAACGGGCCTTATAGGAGGAGAAGGGAAGAGCCACCGCAACTCAAACTTATTATTTGACCTTCAAACCCAGATACCAATTTTAACAGCAGGCTTTTTATCACTACTCCCTACGTACATAAAGTTATATAAAACACTCCATTGCAGTCCTAGTTGATGCAGTAGATAGGAGGATAAATATGGGGGCTTAAATGCTAATACTAGCGCAGCAGCTTGAAAGTTAGACACCATGGGGCCAATGTATCAAGCTTTGTATGGAGCTTGTGGGCTCGTGTTTCTGGCAAGTCTTCAGACTCACCAGAAACAGCAGTTATGAAGCAGTGGTCTAAAGACCGCTGCTCCATAACCCTGTCCGCCTGCTCTGAGCAAGTGGACAGGAATCGCCGGAATTCAACCCGATCGAGTACGATCGGGTTGATTGACTCCTCCCTGCTGGTGGCCCATATGCCGCGAGTCTGCATGGGGTGGCGTTGCACTAGTAGCTCTTATGAGCTGCTGGTGCAATGCTGAATACAGAGAGCATATTGTTTTCCACATTCAGAGACCTTTGATAATTAGGGGCCATGTCTTTATGGGTGAACATCACAAGCTAATAAATATATGAGCAACTCCCACCCCTGCAGCCATGTTTTAGATGCCAGCAATGTTAACCTGCAGTTTAATGATAATACACATCTGAGGAGGGGATCAGGGTAAAAGTGTGGTAATCAATAATATATAAGTAACCTTCTACCGATGTATCCTGTTATACTGAGCAGCAACTATCATTTACATCAAAAAACTCACACAAATCCCTACTGGTGGACACTGGGGATAGATATTTATGAGCAGATGAATCGGCTTCACTTGTGAATGATTGAGTGTCACACGAAACTCTAACTGCAGTAATAAAGGTATAGTAAGAGATTAACGTGAGTGCCCACATAACTGCTCTCTGACCTCACGACCAACCAGTCTTGACCACACAAAAACAAGAAAACCTCCCCAGCAATGTCCTCTAGAAGAGTAACAAAAGGAGATAAACCTCCTAAATTATCTAACATGAACTTCTTTTTTAAAACATCTCAAGTCCAAAAAAACACAGACTCTGTGGAACTAAACCTGGAAGACCCAGAGGAGTTAGATAATGAATCCACTCAAATGGAAGACAACTCAACACCAACAACAAGGGCTGACCTTAAAGCCATAGTCTCTAAGAAAGACATCACTGCAAATTTGAGAAGTTGTGGAACAAGATAGATAATTTGCACACTTCCGTCACTAACAGCCACTCAGAAATCAAAACTGAAATTGCCGACTTAGGGGGCAGGATTGACTCCCTGGAAGAATACAAAGATTCTATTGTGGAAGATATCAATGAAGTCTCCCAATCAGTAGCCTCTCAACACCAACTACTTAATGAGATGCAGCAAAAGCTGGAAGACCAGGAAAATAGGAGCAGGAGAAATAATATAAGACTGAAAGGAGTACCTGAATCCATCTCCAATAAAGATCTCCTCTCCTATGTAGCCCAGCTTTTTCATCAAATAACAGGAGAATCTGAAAAAAATTACAGCTCAGGGATCGAAAGAGCCTACAGGGCCCTTCGACCCAAACCCAAAGAAGGACTGCCACCTAGAGACGCTATAATTAAAATTGCCTTGTTCCAAGACAAAGAGAAGATTTTGCAGGCTTCCCGGAGGAACCCGATATTTAAATTCCAAGGAAATGTAGTGCAGTTTTCCAGGATCTCAGTCTGTGAACTTTGCAATGTAGGAATGCACTGAGGCCCCTTACCTCACTTTTACGTAAACATCAAATCCCTTATAATTGGAATTTTCCATTCGCTCTTTACATCACTAAAGACTCCAAAGTCATTACCATCAGGGAACCGAAGGATATTGCTGAGGTGTGCAGCATCTTGAGTCTAGAGACCTCAGCACTTCTGTTAACAACTCTGACAACATCTCTAGTGTTGACACCAAAGAAGAAGCCACTTTTCTCAGCACCCAGGTGGTCCAGAGTTAACCGCAAGAAACAGAAGACGTGAAAGTCAAGTTAGAAGGAGGGTTAGCGATTGCCTTCCATGCATCTGTTGACTGGAAGATCACCATTCAAGGACTGTGACTATGGGACACGGGGTTACCTGCCATGAGTATCCGTGTTATGGTGTTTAGATTCATTGAATTGTTTACTTTTCATGCAACTAGATGATATGACTAGTCTACTGTATTATCTTAATTTAGAGTTTTCTACCTGTTACACCATAAACAGAGGATCAAGTGGAGTCTCGGACATGCTGTTAGTTAGATATATCCTGCATGTTTGAATGCTGCGCTAGTGACACTTATTTTTGTACAATGTTAACTGATGAACCCGACAAAGGTGTTCTTAGTAATGTTCAATTGTTTTGTTTACAAACCTTTTTATTATGTTTGACTTGTTGTTTGTTGGAGGATGTCA
The DNA here is from genome assembly GCF_027579735.1 of Bombina bombina. Lineage (NCBI taxonomy): Eukaryota > Metazoa > Chordata > Amphibia > Anura > Bombinatoridae > Bombina > Bombina bombina. The sequence goes on along the minus strand of NC_069509.1, from coordinate 15,774,542 downwards.
GAACTCTGGGAGACTCACCACTGGAATCCAGGTATTTTGTTCCTTATATGCCTACATGCTACATTCAAAATGACATGCTTGACCTACAGTTAGCCACACAGGATAACCCTATTTTGACAGGTAAATGATGCACACATTACACATTGTCCCACATAACGTTAGGGGATTTAATACTGATATTAAATGGTGTACTGCCATGACCCAATACTGTAGCGGAGAGGCAGTAGGATCCGCAATATCTTTTAGTTAGGCAGAGACATCCTCATCTTAAAAATATCGTCTAAATAATTCAGTCCAAGTTTAAGTCTAAATCAGCTATTTATTTTGCTTCTAGCCACTGCTTAAAAACTGGTGCAACAACTACAACTGCTAACAACAACTGTCTTAGACAATACAGTACATACAATACATGTACTTACTCAAACCTAACAGTTACTCAAAACTGAAGTTAACCCCTCCAGTACTGTTGGATTTGCACCCTGTACCTATAATGGGCACAGGGTGACTTAACATAATTCCTGAAGCCATAATCCGTAGGGAGGTTGACAGAGGGGTCTGTCACATGGTCCCCTCCTGGTGGGACACTCCGGCAGACCTGGCTTGACCCTTTGGCAGGTCAAATTGGGGATGACCGGACTAGGAGGTGGTAGGAATGTCAGTTTTCCAGGGCTAAACATTCCTTCAAGTTTTTGTTTTCAAAGACGCTTCTTTCCAGTTGGAGACAAATCTCATCGGCTTCTTTACAAGTTTTTTGTACCTGCTTTTTATAGGTATCCACAAGTCCTTCATACTGACGTAGGGTGCCCTTGAGTTGCTGCACCTCACTATGAACCAGCGTCAGCTTCTCCTCCAGTGTCACTAAGTTTGTCTTTAATGTTTCATGTTCCACTCTGAAGCTGGTGTTTTCTGCGGTCTGTCGGTGCAGCTTGTCTAGCAGAGATTCCCGTTCTAAACGCGCTTTTTCCTCTGCGCTCCTCTTCTCTCCCGCTAGCACCATTACGTGATTGTTTAACGTGACCATTTCATCCTCTACTTGACCCTTCTCCTTCATCAGCGCATTGTAACGGGACTTCCACGTATCAATAGTGGACAGAGATTTACTGAGCTCAGCGTCCTGGGGCTCAGCAGCAGGTGGGTCAGTCTCTGTGGCACGGATCTGGGCACCGGTAGTCACAGGGTTAACATTGGCGGGACCCATGGGAGTGTAGGCAGAGACAAGGGGGGCTAAGTCATTTCCAAGGAGAACATCAGCTGGTAAGTACTTCATGACCCCCACATTAACATGTCTAGAGCCCACTCCCCAATCCAAATGTACCCGGGCAACAGGTAGGCGGAACACAGTGCCCCCTGCTACCCTCACAGCCACAGTGTCTCCGGTGTGCTGGTTCTCAGACACCAAGTTCTTTTGGAGCAAGGTCATGGTAGCACTAGTATCCCGTAGACCACTGACCTCCTTCCCATTCACTTTAACCAGTTGCTGGTGCTGTTGCCGGTTATCCCAGTGGGCAGCTTGCACAGGGTCTGCTTCATGTAGGATGCCCCAGCATTCTTCCTCCTCTACACAGTGCGCAGCATGCTGAGGGTTACGTGGGTTTCCGCCGGCGGGTCTTCTCCAGGACTGTGCTTGGTTTGCTGTGTTTAGGGGACACTCTGGTCTTTTGTGCCCTAGTTGCTTACATCCAAAACCCCCGAATAGGCTGTGAGTAATCCCGTGAGTTGAACCGGGCTGTCTGAGGATAGTTCATGGCTGAAGGTGATGTGGTAGAGGGGTGCGCCGGGGGTTGGTAACTGGTAGCTGCTGGGGTGACTGTGGGTCTGTACTCCACTCTTGCAGGGATCTTAGTGGTAGCAGTGTCCAGTTTGCGGGCATCCATATACTCATCTGCCAGGCGAGTAGCTTCATGCAGGGTGGAGGGTTTACGGTCCCGAACCCACTCTCTAACTCCTGCGGATAACTTGTCGAAGCAATGTTCCAACAGGAATAGCTGCAGCACCTCTTCCCCAGATATGGCTTGGCACCCTGCTATCCAGTGAGCTGCTGTGCGGTGCACCTTACATGCCCACTCGATGTAGGAATCTCCAGCTAGTTTAACAGTGTCTCTGAACCGCCTCCTGTATGCCTCCGGTGTAATTGCATACCTGGAGAGCAGAGTCTCTTTTACAACATTATAATCCCTGACTTCCTCATCTGGAATGGCCCGAAAAGCCTCGCTGGCCCGGCCGGATAATTTTCCTTGTGTAGTGCACATTGCCTCTCAAAATCCGCAAGGTACCAATCAATCTCTCCTTCTGTTTTCATGAAGTTTTTAAAAGCTGCAAAATGTACCTTTCTCTTTTCCACTGGGGTTGCTGTGACTTGGGCTGCTGCAGGGCTGCTTTGGCGAAGTAGGTTGGCATCCACAGCTGCTATGACCTGGTCGATAATTTCAGCAGTCGGGTTGGGGCCATAATGTGCCAGTATTATTTTAACTGCCCGGTCAAAGCTTGCTTCTTCAGGAGTTCTGTCTGATATGCTGGGCTCATTGGTTCCTTCGGGCCCTGGTACTCTGTCCATCTCGGTCAGTATTGTAATAATCTCCCTCTTCCTGAGGTTACTGGCTTGTCTGCCCCGTTGTTCTAGCAGGTCTTTAAGGGTGGCTCTTTTCAGCCTTTCATACTGTATTCCCATTAGGTCCGGGTGTGTAGTTGCTCTTCTGGGCTATGAGGACTAACCCGTCGCTTGCCACCAATTGTAGCGGAGAGGCAGTAGGATCCGCAATATCTTTTAGTTAGGCAGAGACACCCTCATCTTAAAAATGTCGTCTAAATAATTCAGTTCAAGTTTAAGTCTAAATCAGCTATTTATTTTGCTTCTAGCCACTGCTTAAAAACTGGTGCAACAACTACAACTGCTAACAACAACTGTCTTAGACAATACAGTTACTCAAAACTAACAGTTACTCAAAACTGAAGTTAACCCCTCCAGTACTGTTGGATTTGCACCCTGTACCTATAATGGGCACAGGGTGACTTAACATAATGCCCGAATCCATAATCTGTAGGGAGGTTGACAGAGGGGTCTGTCACAAATACAATAATCTGGGAGCCAATATTTTGTTCCTTCAGGAAACTCATTTTGTTAGGCTCCAAATTCCTCGCTATTGGGCTTATCGCTACACAAAACATTACCATGCCACGGCAGAAGCTAAAAAAAGAGGAATTTCCATCCTCTTTCACTAGTCGGTTGATCTTATCCATGAATCCATGGTAGCAGAGGGTAGATACCTTATAGTGAAGGGACTACTTAACAACATGGATGTCGTATTGTGTAACATGTATGCACCTAACGAGAGCCAGCACATATTTTTTGAAAATATAGCATACCTCTTAAAACAATGGTCCGAATCTAAAATAATCCTAGCAGGAGATTTTAACATCCCCATATCCACGCTGAAAGCCAAATCTCATAGCCCCCTCTATAATAAAGAGCATAGACGTGCCCATATGATCAAGTCTATTGAGGACTCTCTCTCCTCGCACAATCTGATTGACACTTGGATCCATTTAAATGAAGTGACATATGATACTACTTTCTACTCGGCAGCACATAAGACCTACATTAAGTTAGATTACATATACGCAAGTCAGATATTACTAAAAACAGAACCCTGATGGGGGGTCTGGATAGAGGTGCGCTCTCTAGCAAATAGACAAGAAATTTTATCTAAAGATACCAAAAAAGTTTGTATAAAGTTCACTTTCAGCTTGAAACAGTAGGTCCGGTGTGGCTGTAATGATCTCTGCTCGTTTTCAATGTGAGAAATGGAAGATAGAGGCTGCTCCCCTTGTCCCGATGTAAGGTAGATCTATAGGATTAAAACAGAAAGAGGGCGCCTCATAGTGTAGTATGTCCCTTCAATGTGGGTGTTCGTGAGTGGTAATAAAGGCTTACTGGACTTAGTTGCACTGTGCTATGACCAGTGCTCTCAAGTTATCTAGCTCTTAACAGCGGATAGTGAGCTGTTTCTTTAACGTCTCAGGAAGCGGCTTATAGTAATCCAACAGCTGTTGAAGTTGAAGCGGCAAAAGGAAAGGCTGACAACTCCCTCAAAGGTTAAAATAGTAAACGCTTTATTATAATGCAACGCGTTTCTCAACCAACAATGGTCATTTCATCAGGCAGGTAAAAAAGCGAGAAACGCGGTGCATTATAATAAAGCGTTTACTAGTTTAACATTTGAGGGAGTTGTCAGCCTTTCCTTTTGCCGCTTCAACTTCAACAGCTGTTGGATTACTATAAGCCGCTTCCTCAGATATTACTACCTGTCCTCTTTTCCTCCACCATACACCACTGTGTCTGGTCGGACCACTCTATAATATCACTTAAACTTCAGGGGGTCTGCGACTATAATAGAAGTAGATCTTGGACATATGACTCTACACTCCATAAAGATCCAATATTTCTATCCAAAACCCTTCAGCATCTCAATAAATACTGGAAGATAAACATAGACTCTACCATCAATCCTATATACACTTGGGAAGCTCACAAATCAGTAATTAGGGGATTGCTTATCTAAGAAAAAGCTCTTAACTTTAGGCAAAGTAAGAACCAAATGTCACAACTATAAAAAGATATAGAAACATTACAGAAACAACACAAACTGACCAAATGAGACTCTATTCTACAAGCCCTGCAGATTAAGAAAACATCTTTAGCTAAACTCCTCAATACCCAAGAGAGTAGAGCAATTACTAGACTTAAAGACCAATATTTTATATATGCAAATAAACCAGATAAATATCTAGCGCATAAGATCAGGGAACGCCAAAGGGCGGCTGTCATTCCATTTATAGAGCAGTCAGCCAAAACATATAATTCTCACCCACAGGCCATAGTTGACACCTTTGCAGAATACTATGGGGAATTGTATAACGGTTGTAAAGTAAGCCATACTCCTGAAGTGAGAAATCCCACAAAAGATTTTTTGGATACCACCCCTCTTGTGACCCTCCCAGCAGAGGATAAAGAGTCTTTGAATGCCCCTGTAACAAAGTTAGAAGTGATACTGGCAATTAAGAACCTTAAGCCAGGGAAAGCAGCAGGCCCAGATGGCTTTCCAGGTGAATATTACAAATTATTTCGATTTGCCCAGGTACCCCACTTAACTAAATTTTGCAACTACATTATGGAGGGGTTTACCATCCCCCCACCCAAACTATTGCAAGCCAAAATAGTAGTCATACCCAACTCTGGCAAAGACCCCAATAAATGTTTTAACTACCACCCAATTTCCCTCATAAATCATAACATTTTAGCTAATAGGCTCAAACACATTCTGCCTGGTATGATCCATATGGACCAAGTGGACCAAGTGGGTTTCATTAAAGATAGAGAAGCCCTAGATAATATTAGGTGCCTACTAAATATTGTCTAGTTCTTGAACGACACTCGGACGACTTCTCTGCTCCTTGCGCTGGATGCGGAGAAGACGCTTGATAGAGTGGATTGGCAATAAATGCAGATGGTCCTGTCACATATGAATTTTGATGACCTATTCATTAGTGCCTTAAAGGCAATATATGACTCACTTACTGCTCAGGTGTCCTCAGAAGGGTATAAGTCGAAATCATTCCCTATCTTAAATGGCTCAAGACAAGGGTGTCCTCTGTCCCGTTTATTGTTTGCGCTTTGTATTGAACCGCTGGCGGCTAGACTCAGAGCTAACCCAGATATTTCAAGGGTTCAGATAAAAATTCTGAATACAAATTGACCCTTTTTGCCGATGACATTCTACTCACAATCACTACACCACTCCTATCCCTCCCCAATCTGTATGACGTGTTAACTAAATTCTCTGTAATTTCAGGATTCTGCATCAACTTAGATAAATGTGAAATGCTTCCCATAGAAATACCCCCTCATACTCAAAAATTATTAGAAGTAAATTTTTTTTTTTTTTGTTTAATATTTTTATTGAGGTTATCAAATAATAAACATGTACATACAATGTGAGAAGTAACATATTGCTAACTGTTACATTGTAATAATATCTAAGAATAAAAGCAAAAAACATTAAAACAACATAAGTGTTACTGTATGTATTAGAGTAAGAACCTCATTTTTCAAAAGTTAACATTATATCCTCCAGATACCGAAGGGGCCACTCATGTGCCCTAGAAAGTTGTTAACACTATAGAGGAGGAATTCTTTCTTAAGCAGTAATAATATAAGGAATTATCTAATATTGTACACAATAATGCAGCTGGTTAATTTCCTGTAAAACAATAGGCATTACAATAATCATAATAAGGAACAGGCATAATGGAAACATCTTGTTAGAAAATATAATATAATATGATGTGTATCCCTCTCATGCCACATTGAGTCCCTCAAGGACCCCCATACGCTGTAAGTATTCTTAGAGGGAGTATTATAAACAATCTTATTTGTAGTTAATATGAATAATGAATTTTTGCCAAGCTATGCGAGAAAGGGAAAATAAAGTCAGCAGTCATTATGTACTGCAAGGGTTGCTATAGGAAAGTGATGAAGGTGCGGCATAGGCTAGATGAGCCGCATAGTTAACCCTCCTAACCTAGGAGGTATATTATGATGTGGTGGGGGGGGGGGGGTGGAGGTGGTAAGTTCAATGCAGCAATAAAAACAGGTTCTGACCTTATAAAGTTACACAACCATATATACAGTTTCAGGAACATATAAGGGAAAAATAGAAATACATTAAGCACATATTGAATTAAAGTTATACCAAGGTCTGTGTTCACAAAACCAACATATTTTAAGCGGGTTATTTATGATATAGTGAGTGAAAATGCCCTAAATTGTAGGATAGAAGCAGGTCCAGCCTGCCTAGGGAGCATGTTGGAGGCTTTAGGGCAAAGTTATGTGTCGCAGTATATATTAAACGGCCACAGCAGCAGATAATAAATTTGCACCCTATGTCACACACTAACAAACACAAGATAGCAGTAAGATATGTCCCAGGGAGCAAACAATGTAAGAGAGGTAAAACTGGGTGCGTCGGCCACAAATCATTAACAGATATACATAGCTATTAGTTTATGGTCGGGAAATTGAATATGCAGCGGTAACCTGCTTGGCCAGCTAGACAGAGTTAATCTATTAAGACCATACATGCTTTATACACACTAGGTAAGCATTGCCTAAGCAATATTGTCAATTTGCATGTTTTGAGGTATAAATTTTCCCCAAGGTGTGATATCCTACTCCTAACCATAAAAAATATTAACTGTTACAACGGTAGCTATAACGTTGTGGGATTAAGATAGCTAGAGTAAAAGGTCTGCTGTCTCATTACTAGTAGTGTCCAAATAGGTTAAGTGCCAAAATGCAAGTACACTAGGACCAAACCAAATGTAGGTTTGTATGCAACTTTATTTAGCGATTAAACCACGGCTCTCAGGTATGGGCCCTATACCCAAGGACAGGCATGTGAACTATATTAATAAATTAGGTAGGTCCCAGTAGACTAGCCAATATTGATAGGCCTCCAAATTACCAGCCCAAAAATATAAGAGTTAGGATTTTCCACCATTCCTCCCTGCAATCCCATTTGGACTATTAATTTTAAAACACTGACCTTTGCTCTGGGCTTCGAATCAAGGGCTAAGGCTATGTGGATGTAATGCAAGGTGTTAAACCAACATTAACTAATGGCAATAGTACAGAAGAACTAAAAAGGTCATGCTCTGTAATTAAAGGTTAGAAAGGAATATACTAGCTGCTCCTAGGAGCCAATGAAAAAGCTAACATCGATTTAGGAGATCTTACAAGCTTTCAGTACCAATGGCGAAAGACTGAGAAAGTCTTGCAATCTACTTGGAGTGGATAAGCACATCAGAAATCAAGTCAATTCTAGGTGTCAGATTCTAAGAATACAGTCATCCAATTTAACAGGGGCACCACTACAATGGAATGACAATACAGATTGTAAGATAATAATAGTGAGGTAGTCCTGAAACAATATTTGGGAGGCTACAGAACACATTGGAGGGTAAGGGTGAACAGGTGTTGTAAAGGTATAAAAACATTAACACTTAAGTCAGCGGAGAGAAGAGGAGTGGTATATTTGAAAGCAGGGTTAAACTGGGGCTGGTTAAATCTCTCTTAGTGGGGGCAATAATTATTAGACTAAATGTAACAGTAGAAGAAGAGAATCCCAGAAAAGCTAAGATAAGAAGAGATGTGTCTCCCATATACTGCAATATACCTTGTTGTATTAGCTGATATCATCCACGTTCTGAAAACAGAAGGAGCGTGCAACAATAAGACAGAAAATTCCTGTATGCCTATACTGCCATCTAGAGGGCCAGGGGGGAAATGAGTTGCATAATAAAATAAATGAAATATCTTTCGTTACTATCGAGAGTATGTAAAAGGAATGATATCTGTAATATGCATTAATCCTCAGTCTGAATCTCCTATATGGAAACCGATAAGTACATCTTATGAACAGGAAGGTTAATTTTAAAACCAGAATCAATAATGTGGCTTGTCTTAGCATAGATGGGGCAAATAATATAGGTTTCTGTAACCCATTAATTAATATGGAAAATGATATCTAATCTAAGCCACCCCCAATCAGCTCCAAGGTATAGCAAAACAGGCAAACATAGTAAAACAAATGAAGTAGCACAAACATCTAATTTAAGCCAAATTAAATCTGTGAATAGTAGGAACGTTTCACATAAACAGTCAAATTGCAGTTAGTTAGGAAAAGATCCGCTAAATATCCATCTTAGCCTTCTTCAAAATGGGTCAAAAGTAACTTGTGACCAAGCGATGGGTTCTCACTCTGAGATAGTTGCTCATCAAGGCATTCTGGGATCAAAACGAAGCATCTCCAGTTCAGCATAGCTTCAGCCCCTGCAAAAGACACTGTCATGTCTTGCCCAGTCCTGTCAATACAGAACTGAGGAGAAACCTTCCAAACAGTTATCTACAGAAACCACGCACATTAGGAAGCTGACTGCAATCCCTTAGTGTCCCACAAAAATGAACCACACGGATCCCATTTAAGTGTCTGTGTGACGATGTGAGGCACTGCATACGGTAGTAATAAAGCCCTTTTAGCAACCAAAATTGCATACGACCTTTTCTCACTTTGCCACAAAATGCCTCTCAGAGGGACAACTCCCTTTATGGCTTTCCACTTGTGTCTCCTCATTGCTTGACCGATATGGGTAACTGGCTCAGCAGGTTTGCAGGCAGTAGACAGGGCAAGTAGGTTCCGTACACCGTGCTGTGCAATCTCAGAGTCTATTTCTTCAGTTGAGTTAGGTATTCTCTCGGGTGCCGTTTCTTTTATCTTCCATTCTGCAGACAAAGTGAGTGTTGAACGCTGGGGTTCCCAAGCGATACCTCCAGCGCAGACTGCAACAGAGTCGGCTTTGTAGTGATCGGGCACTGTAGATTCTGTCCCCTCAAATTGAAATGCCTTCTTTAATGCTTGTGTAAAAGCCTCCTGGTAGCCATCCAAAAGGTTGTTCAGCTCTCTGAGGATGTGGGCTGCAGATGTCATGGCGCTCCTAAAAGGCAAGAAACCAGTGAAAGTTAGGCAGCCAATTTGATCTCTCTCAGTAGTCTCCACGTGGGTAGAGAAATGGCCGCTCCCGGGAACTCCAAATAGTCATAATCGTCTTGTCTGGGGAAGTTACCGCCCAAAGTGTTGTTCTCTGAGATTCAGATTCAGTACATTTCTTGAGCTACTAATCTCCCTATATTTATTGAAAATAAGAGCCTAAGCGATTGATAAACTGGATTTTTATGAAAATTGTAGCCGGAGCTTCTGAAGTGTGCGTCTGTTCAGCTCAGATGTTGGCTCCGCCCCCCATTAGAAGTAAATTTTGACCTGCAGAAAGCCAAACATTCTTTAAAATACCTAGGTATACACCTAACAACTAGTGATGTCGCAAACCTAAAATTTTGCATTCGCGAACGGCGGACGCGAACTTCCACAACTGTTCCCGAACGGGCGAACCGGGCGAACCGGGCGAACCGCCATAGACTTCAATAGGCAGGCGAATTTTAAAACCCACAGGGACTCTTTCTGGCCACAATAGTGATGGAAAAGTTGTTTCAAGGGTACTAACACCTGGACTGTGGCATGCCGGAGGGGGATCCATGGCAAAACTCCCACGGAAAATTACATAGTTGATGCAGAGTCTGGTTTTAAGCCATAAAGGGCATAAATCACCTAACATTCCTAAATTGTTTGGAATAACGTGCTTTAAAACATCAGGTATGATGTTGTATCGATCAGGTAGTGTAAGGGTTACGCCCACTTCACAGTGACAGACCAAACTCCCCGTTTAAAGGGACAGTCTACACCAGAATTTTTATTGTTTTAAAAGATAGATAATCCCTTTATTACTATTAGTGTGAAGGAAACTGACTGCTATTATTTAACACAGTCAAAAAAGTGTTGTTTTTTTTAAATCTACACTACTGTTACACCAGATATGAGTGGTGGCACTGGGCAAGTGGGCACAGTATACGCTGTGAGCCTGACACACACGCCTGACACAGGGCTTTTTGGGGTGCTGTCCTTACAGCAGAGATCAGATGAGTCCTTCAGGACTGTAGTGGACACTGAATACACTAGCCTAACTATAGATTTCCCTACTAAATCAGCAGCAGCTACACTGCCCCTCCTCTCACTAACAATGCAGCTTCCAAATGAATCTAAAATGGATGCTGTCCAGGAGGTAGGAGGGTCTGGGAGGGAGGGTCTGCTGCTGATTGGTTGGAATGTGCCTGCTGACTGTGAGGTACAGGGTCAAATTATTACTCAATGATGACGAATAGGGGGCGGATTGAACATCGCATTTGTTCGCCCGCTGCGGCGAACGCGAACATGCTATGTTCGCCGGGAACTATTCAACGGCGAACAATTCACAACATCACTACTGACAACCCAAAATCAGCAATTATATCAATTAAACTATACCCCACTATATAAATCTATTAGAAATGACCTATTAAAATGAAAGAAATGTAATTTCTCCTGGCTAGGGAGAATCTCTACGGTTAAGATGAATGTACTACCGCGACTCCTGTATCTTTTTAGTGCTCTTCCAATCAAAATTGTATACCCGGAGTTGGCAACCATACAATCAGATATTTTAACATTTGTTAGGGGGAAGAAAACAGCTAGGATATCATCTAAAATAATGACGGCCTATAGATCTTTGGGAGGCTTGGGAATCCCCAACGTATTAGATTATTACAGAACTGCTAGACTGGCCCAGGATGCTTTGATTTATCGGTCAAAAAACGAAGTCATATGGACCAAAATAGAAGCAGAGCTTGAGGGATGGGACTCTAGTGATGCTAGACTATGGGATATGAAATCCTTGACTGGTTGGAGGACAACTGTTAGTTCTTATATAATGGAAGTCACTCACCATATATGGTCTGATTGGGCTTTGAAAAAGGGGATGTGGCCACCCAAATCTACCCTAATACCCATTAGATATTTGTTACAGGGGGAGTTTCATAGAAATATAAACAAATGGGAAAATAAGGGCTTACACCGCGTGGCAGACCTGGCAATACACAATAAAATCATGTTGTTCTCCCAACTACAAGACAAATTACACCTTATTAAGCTATACCTTCCGGTGTTTTCCTCACTAAATAAATATCTCAAGTTTATTGCGGGAGGGCCTAAAACCCTGCTAGAAACTATTTATGCAGTTGGTAACAGACCAAAACACTCCATCAGTAGAATATATACAGGGTAACAGACCAAAACACTGCATCAGTAGAATATATGTAGCTATGCAAAAAATAGGAGATACTGCTAAAAACTCACTAATACATAGATGGGAAGTAGACCTAGAGCTTACCTTAGATATTGAGAGATGGAATGAAGTATTTTCCTTAGCTTGTAGGGGACTATTGAGCGCAGAACTAAAAAGAAAACTCCCTAAAAATGATGTTTAGATGGTACTTGACTCCCTTAAGATCTTCACATATGACTCCAAACAGCTCCAGACTGTGCTAAAGGGGGTGTAATGAGCTTGGTACATACAAACATATGTGGTGGGACTGTAATGACATACAAACAATATGGAGATAACTCTCCTTACTGATCAGCTACATATTAGATGAAAAACTGCAGCTCACTATCACACAAGTGTTACTTCATGAACAGGTTCAAAGGTTCAATAGACCAATAAACACATTCATCAAAATCCTGTGCACGGTAATGAGAACTTGTATAGCAAAACATTGGAAGGTCGGGGCTCCACTGTGGCCCGAAATCAAAAACAAGATTCAGCACATATACATATAGATCTTTAGTCTTCTAGTACTAGAGGTAGAACATATATAATCTCCAGGCAAGTGGTGGTTATACCCACCATGTTTTCTTATTGATAACACATATTCAAAAAGAGTTTCTGACATCCTAAAGTTCTTTTGTTTCTGTGTTTTTTTTACATGATTGTTTTTTTCTGTTCTCATGGTTGTTCTCCCACCCCCCCCCCCCCCCCCCCCCCCCCCCCCTGTGAGGCATATTTGTTTCTGGAAGGAACAGTCACACTCTTCCAGATACCTTTGTATATTTACCAAAACTATTTTTGTTCTATCAAAGGAAGGGAATGCCAAAGTCAGACAAAGTCTCTTTATGTATGATATTTGTGACCTTCTATTAACAAAGAAAATTTAAGACTGATAATCATTGGGACTTCTATGAGAGTTCTGGAACTGTAGCACTTGAGACTCGGTATAACTAATGTTTTTTTGTCAATTTACATGGAATGACTGTTGGAATTGTATTTTTATATAATTTGTCTCTATAAAGATGATTTAAACATAAAGTCTAGGGGATTTTTGTAAATAAATCATTAGATGAGGTTTTCTAAAAATATTGTGCTTGACCCCTATATTTGATGTATGCAGTATTAATATATTTAACATTGCATTTCAATAGATATTTTGGCTAGTGAGAATGGCATTCACTTATGGAAGAACCCATTGTGTTGCTAAAACACTGTTTCACCACAAGCAGAGGACTGTTATTCCACCTATCCTACAAAGAAGATTTTCTTTTTGCTAATATAGGTTATTATAAGTTATTATAAGTTAGGGCTTACATCCCTGAAGTTGGCTGATCTGGACCCCAAGCACAGGGAGCTGCACACCGTTTTATGCACCACTGCCAACAAATTCCAAAAGTGAGACTTGCTCACTGAGTGAAAGAGGAAGTATGGTTGCAAATAGCACAAGTGAAAGGAGGGTTATAACCAGAATCAGGGTACACACATATAATTAGCAGGGTCACTAGAGTATCTGTTCATTAGTTACAGGGTCGCTTTGGGAATATGTGGGCTGGATCAAGTAAAGCATTCACCGAGAGAAAGTATTTATTTTTTGAGTAAATGAAGATAAAAAGTCAAATGCTTACTGTAAATGCCATTACAGGCTTTGTAATAATGTCTACAGTGTACACAACTTACAAAACATACTCAGGTAGACCATATGCATGTACATGTGGTACTCAGGCGTGTACCCAGAGAGACTGGTGATGTAGGCCTCTATTTATCAAAGTTCTTGCGGACCTGATCCAACAGTACGGATCAGGTCCGCAAGACCTCGCTGAATGCAGAGAGCAATACGTATTCAGCATTGCACCAGCAGCTCACAAGAGCCAATTGGCCGCCAGCAAGGAGGTGTCAATCAACCCGATGGTACTCGATCGGGTTGAATTGTGGCAATTCCTGTCTGCCTGCTCAGAGCAGACGGACAGGGTTATGGAACCAGCAGCCTTTAGACCGCTGCTTCATAACTTGTGTTTCTGGCGAGTCTTCAGACTCGCCAGAAAACACGGGCCCACAAGCTCCATATGGAGTTGATACATGGGCCCCATAATGTGTAGTCACAAACACTTTTTTTTTTATTATTATAAAGTGCATTCTTACATAAACATAAAACAAACCAATGGTACCACTACTGTAACTTAAAAAAACCATATTACTACAATAAAGACTGTTGGTGCTGTGTATCAAATTGTAACTTATACTCTGTTAGTCATAGAGCTGACAAAAGAATAATTATAGTAGCACTCATTCAGCCAGATTACAAGTTTGGTGTTACGAGTGAAAAAGCAGCGTTAGGGCACAGCAATAGAGCTGACTGCCCCATTTAAAGGCAACGCCCATACAAATGCCCTGTTCAGGCAATGGTTAGCTTAGGTTTATTTAGATACGGCTAGATTACGAGTTTTGCATTAGAAGCTGTGGCGGTGCTAACGAGCAGTTTTCTCTCACCGCTCACTTACATGCAGACGCTGGTATTACGGGTTTTCAGAAACCCGGCGTTAAAAGACAAAAATGTGAGCGTAGAGCAAAATTTTGCTCCAAATCTCACTTCATATACCAGCGCTGCTTAAGTCAGCGGTGAGCTGGTCGTACGTGCT
>NC_069509.1:15595510-15759598 GCF_027579735.1 Bombina bombina | reverse complement strand
TAATAGGAGCATCTGTGGGTGGAGCATTTTCTGTTACCCCAGGAAGTGATTGCACACGCAGTGACATCAGTGAGGACAAGGAAAAGGACATGGCTAGCTTGGTATCCAACCTTGTGCAAATGGGGAGTTTGCGGTTGTGCAAATGGACTGTTTGCGGTTGTTTGCGGTGCGTTAAACGGGGAGATTGGTCTGTCACTGTGAAGCGGGCATAACCCTTACACTACCTGAACGATACAACATCATACCTGATGTTTTAAAGCACGTTATTCCAAACAATTTAGGAATTTAGGTGATTTATGCCCTTTATGGATTAAAAACAGACTCTGCATCAACTATGTAATTTTCCATGGGAGTTTTGCCATGGATCCCCCTCCGGCATGCCACAGTCCAGGTGTTAGTCCCCTTGAAACACATTTTCCATCACTTTGTGGCCAGAAAGAGTCCCTGTGGGTTTTAAAATTCACCTGCCTATTGAAGTCAATGGCGGTTCGCCCGGTTCGCCCGTCGCAAACCTTTGCGGAAGTTCGCGTTTGCTGTTTGCGAACGCAAAATTTTAGGTTCGCAACATCACTACTCACTATCAAAACTGAAACTACTTGACAGCAAGCTAACTTAACTTGTATAAACATATACAGGGGTTACTTACAATTTAGGCCCTCATGTGTACGTGTCACACGCTAACCGGAAACCGGTAACGCCCCTGTTCATTCAGGGTGATTACCAATCAATTTGACTATAAGTAACTATATTTATATCATTACTTTATACTGATATTTTTTGTACTAGTTGCTTATAACTCCAAAACATCTCAATTGATTGATAGGTGGTAGCTGTGATATCTCCTAACCATTTTGAAACACTGTGTAATAGTGGTGCTTCAATTTGAAACAGAACAAACCATACTGCCAGTATAACTATCAGGCCACTGCAAGATATTTAGGTAAAAACACTTAGCGAAGTCCCTAATGCGGCCTATACTTACATAATATCTAACGTACTCTCCTCTGGAATGCCTAGCTAAGTCCCTAATGCCGCTTACACATAGTTCATGTCTAACCTACACTCCCTTTGAATGCCCCAGCTAACTCCACATACTGCCTACTGTAAAAAAATAACTCACAATAACAAACTATACTGATTAATAAACTTCCCCATTTTAACTATGAAGCTATGTCACTAAAGTGATAATCAATGTTTAAATAATGCGTCACAGAAATGCACTAAAATGCCCGCCGACCGCTGGATGGCCAGTTAAAGTTCTTCAGACTAGCCGGGTTCCTGGAACTCAGGCGCTGGAATAGAGCCCACTTCTGCCACTTCTTAAAAGGGGTTGCAGATCAAACAGGGTGCAGGGGATCAAGTCACCCTTTTAGTATGTTGTCAATTTGATGAGTTACCTAGGAATATCACTTGTTTGGGGGTGCTACTTTCAGGGAGGAATGGGGGATCATTATACCTAACCCTAATCTTCATGCTCCATAAAATAACAAAAAACCCACCCTAAACAAAAAAAAAAGTAAACCTTAACACTAAAATAAATTATATTAGCCCTTAAAAGGGCCTTTTTTGGCATTGCCCTAAAGTGATATAATCTCTATTACATTTTTAAAAAGCAATTACAAATCACCCCACTACAATAAAAGTAAACCCCACCCCCCAAAATAACAAAATCTACCTAAAAAACCTATCTTAGAAAAGAAAAAGTAAAAATTAAAAAAGCCTTTTCTTAAAATAAAAACCCACCCCCAAAAAAGCCCTAACTAACCCAAAAAGTTGTACCCATCATGGGAAATCAGGCTCTTCTTGATCCGACATTGCGCCTTCTTTGTCTTGGTTTCTGGCGCCGGGTGCCCATCTTTGCTGAGGCAGACTTCGGTGGTCTCTTCCACCACCTCCGCTCCGGAATCTTTCCACGTTGGGGCCCACTTTGTGATTTAGAAACTTTAAAATATGTCAGAAAATAAGCATGTACTTTTTAGCTACAGGCTATATTGTTTTCAGACTACACTAGAACAGTGAGATAGATACACTTAATTAATGTTGCTAATCAAAACCACCTTTAGCTCTACACGTGAGCTTAGAAACGAGGAATTATGTTCAGTAGCTTCATAAACTGCTAAAGACACTCTGTATACCAAAGCATCAACGCCTTCCTGTTATACAAACCTAAAGTTTACAATAAGATTTCAAACTGATCCGAGCTATAATATGCAATTCTTTTTATTTCACCTGATTCTTGTTTGACAAGTATTTGTATTTACAGTACTTCCTAGGTTACTAGTCATGTACTTAGAGTGCAACATTGTGTGGTTACTAAAACAATATTCTTCAATCAAAATTCAGGAATCATTTTGTGAAATCACACAATTCATTTATTAGAAAAATGGGCCCATGTTGGGGCCAAAAAAGTTTGAACTCAAAATTATCCAAACTGTTATCAAGTTTTTAAGGCTTGTGGCTTGTTTATTTCTAGATCACAGTAGTATTCTAGTAAATCAAACCAACAGCGAGTTTTTAACATATTGCCCATCATATAATCTTAATAGCACGCTGGTTCATTCCAGTATAATACACTCCAGCACTTTCCTTCACCATAGTAATACAGATCTCACTATTACTGACTTAACAAGACCTTTATAGCTTAACACACTCCAGGTGAACTTAATCAGTTTAATTGACACAGTGAGAAAAGGAAACCAGTAACATCTGGACTGGATCCTGTGCAATCAGTCACCCTGATAGTGGAGTGGAGAATCAGCCCATCCGTCTCTTCCATATACTCCACCCCAGGGAACCCATGATACACAATAACTAAAAAGTTTACGTTAAAGGGACAGTTAACACCAGAATTTTTGTTGTTTAAAAAGGTAGATAATCCCTTTATTACCCAATCGACAGTTTTGCATAACCAACACAGTTATATAAATACACATTTTACCTCTGTGATTACCTTGTATCTAAGCTTCTGCTGACTGCCCCCTTATTTCAGTTCTTTTGACAGACTTGCATTTTTAGCCAATCAGTGGCTCACTCTTAGGAGCTTCATGTGTCTGAGCTCAGTGTTATCTATATGAACACATTAACTAACACCCTCTAGTGGTTGAAAAACTGTCAAAATGCTTTCAGAGTAGAGGTGGCTTTCAAGGTCTCAGAAAATTAGCATAATGAAACCTCCTAGGTTCATCTTTCAACTAAGAATACCAAAGAACAAATAAAAATTGGTAATAAAAGTAAATTGAAAAAGTGATTAAAAATTACATTCTCTGGGGCCTAGTTATCAAGCCGTCAACCTCAATTAGGCTGGAATTCCGCTGCGTATTTGTGGCGAGGCTGATTTCGCCTTAGGTTATCAAAGGCTCGAGACCGGCAAAAGTAGAATTTTGTGACGTAATCTTCGATCCGCCGGACTCAGTCCGTCACAGATCGATTCTTACGTCACTCTGTTGTTCCGCACACAAGTGCGGCACATTCTCACTACTTTTGCTAGTTATCAAAAAACTAGCAGGTACGCCTCGGCACTTTTACGGCCCAGCGTACCAGGTTTTCAAAGCGCCAGCCTGGAGGCGGCGGATTCCATAGGAATCAATGGGAGTCTGACCATAGCGAAAGTACAAGTTCGCTGCTGCCAGACATCCCATTGATTTCTATGGGAAACTGTCTGCACCTAACACCCTAACATGTACCCGAGTCTAAACACCGCTAATCTGACCCCCCCCCCTACACCGCCGCAACTAAATAAAGTTATTACCCCCCTAAACCGCCCGCTCCCGGAGCCCACCGCAAGCTACTCTATACATATTAACCCCTAAACCGCCGCTCCCGGAGCCCACCAGCAACTATAATAAATGTATTAACCCCTAAACCGCCGCTCCCTGAACCCGCCGGCAACCTATATTAAATGTATTAACCCCTATCCTGCCCCCCCTACACCGTCGCCACCTATAATAAATTTATTAACCCCTATCCTGCCCCCCACTACGCCGCCGCCACTGTAATAAAAGTATTAACCCCTAAACCTAACCCAAACCCTAACCCTAACGCCCCCCCTAACTTAAATATTAATTAAATAAATCTAAATAAATTAACTCTTACTCTTATTAACTAAATGAATCCTATTTAAAACTAAATACTTACCTTTAAAATAAACCCTAATATAGCTACAATATAAATAAGAATATATTCTAGCTATCTTAGATTTATATTTATTTGACAGGTAACTTTCAATTTATTTTAACCATGTACAATAACTATATATAGTTATTAACTATTTAATAGCTTACCTAGCTAAAATAAAGAGAAATGTACCTGTGAAATAAATCCTAACCTAAGTTACAATTACACCTAACACTACACTATACTTTAATAAATTATTCCTATTTAAAAATAAATACTTACCTGTAAAATAAACCCTAAGATAGCTACAATATAATTAATAATTATTATTATAGCTAATCTTAGGATTTATATTTATTTTACAGGTAACTTTGTATTTATTTTAGCTAGTTAGAATAGTTAATTAAATAGTTATTAACTATTTAATAACTACCTAGCTAAAAGAAATACAAAATTACCTGTAAAATAAATCCTAACCCTAAGTTACAATTAAACCTAATACTACACTATCATTAAATTAACTAAATAAACTACCTACAAATAACTAACAATTAAATACAATTACATAAACTAACTAAAGTACAAAAAAATAAAAAAAGCTAGTTACAAAAAATAAAAAAATAAGTTACAAACATGTTACAAAATATTACAACAATTTTAAGCTACTTACACCTAATCTAAGCCCCCCTAATAAAATAACAAACCCCCCCCAAAATAAGAAAAATCCCTACCCTATTCTAAATTATATAAATTTCAAAGCTCTTTTACCTTACCCAGCCCTTAAAAGGGCCATTTGTGGGGGCATGCCCAAAAAGTTCAGCTCTTTTGCCTGTAAAAGAAAAATACAACCCCCCCCAACATTAAACCCACCACCCACATACCCCTAATCTAACCCAAACCCCCCTTACATAAACTAACACTAATCCCCTGAAGATCATCCTACCTTGAGTCGTCTTCACTCAGCCGAGCCACCGATGGAACTGAAGAGGACATCCGGAGCGGAAGAAGTTAATCCTCCAAGCGGCGCTGAAGAAATCTTCCATCCGATGAAGTCATCATCCAGGCGGCGCTGAAGAAGTCTTTGATCCGGCCGATGTCATCTTCCAAGAGGCGCTGAAGATGTCTTCTATCGCGGCGAAGTCATCTTCCAAGCCGGGTCTTGAATCTTCCTTCCGCCGACGCGGAACCACCTTCTTCACCGACGGAACTACGACGAATGACGGCTCCTTTAAGGGACGTCATCCAAGATGGCGTCCCCTCAATTCCGATTGGCTGATAGGATTCTATCAGCCAAATCGGAATTAAGGTAGGAAAAATCTGATTGGCTGATGGAATCAGCCAATCAGATTGAGCTTGCATTCTATTGGCTGTTCCGATCAGCCAATTGAATGCGAGCTCAATCTGATTGGCTGATTGATCAGCCAATCGGATTTGAACTTGAATCTGATTGGCTGATTCCATCAGCCAATCAGATTTTCCTACCTTAATTCCGATTGGCTGATAGAATCCTATCAGCCAATCGGAATTGAGGGGACGCCATCTTGGATGACGTCCCTTAAAGGAGCCGTCATTCGTCGTAGTCCGTCGGTGAAGAAGGTGGTTCCGCGTCGGCGGAAGGAAGGATTCAAGACCCGGCTTGGAAGATGACTTCGCCCGGATAGAAGACATCTTCAGCGCCTCTGGAAGATGACATCGGCCGGATCAAAGACTTCTTCAGCGCCGCCTGGATGATGACTTCATCGGATGGAAGATTTCTTCAGCGCCGCTTGGAGGATTAACTTCTTCCGCTCCGGATGTCCTCTTCAGTTCCATCGGTGGCTCGGCTGAGTGAAGACGACTCAAGGTAGGATGATCTTCAGGGGATTAG
Organism: Bombina bombina; assembly: GCF_027579735.1. Classification (NCBI taxonomy): domain Eukaryota; kingdom Metazoa; phylum Chordata; class Amphibia; order Anura; family Bombinatoridae; genus Bombina; species Bombina bombina. The sequence goes on along the minus strand of NC_069509.1, from coordinate 15,753,618 downwards.
TGTTAGGTTATTGTAAGGGGGGTTTGGGTTAGATTAGGGGTATGTGGGTGGTGGGTTTTAATGTTGGGGGGGGGGTTGTATTTTTCTTTTACAGGCAAAAGAGCTGAACTTTTTGGGGGCATGCCCCCCACAAATGGCCCTTTTAAGGGCTGGTAAGGTAAAAGAGCTTTGAAATTTATTTAATTTAGAATAGGGTAGGGATTTTTCTTATTTGGGGGGGTTTGTTATTTTATTAGGGGGCTTAGATTAGGTGTAAGTAGCTTAAAATTGTTGTAAATATGTGTAACATGTTTTGTAACTTATTTTTTTATTTTTTGTAACTTAGCTTTTTTTATTTTTTGTACTTTAGTTAGTTTATGTAATTGTATTTAATTGTAGTTAATTTTAGGTAGTTTATTTAGTTAATTTAATGATAGTGTAGTATTAGGTTTAATTGTAACTTAGGTTAGGATTTATTTACAGGTAATTTTGTAGTTCTTTTAGCTAGGTAGTTATTAAATAGTTAATAACTATTTAATAAATATTCTAACTAGCTAAAAATAAATACAAAGTTACCTGTAAAATAAATATAAATCCTAAGATAGCTATAATATAAATTATTAATTATATTGTAGCTATCTTAGGGTTTATTTTACAGGTAAGTATTTATTTTTAAATAGGAATAATTTATTAAAGTATAGTGTAGTGTTAAGTGTAATTGTAACTTAGGTTAGATTTATTTCACAGGTACATTTCTCTTTATTTTAATTAGGTAAGCTATTAAATAGTTAATAACTATTTAATAGTTATTGTACATGGTTAAAATAAATTGAAAGTTACCTGTCAAATAAATATAAATCCTAAGATAGCTACACTATAATTATTATTTATATTGTAGCTATATTAGGGTTTATTTTAAAGGTAAGTATTTAGTTTTAAATAGGATTCATTTAGTTAATAAGAGTTAATTTATTTAGATTTATTTAATTAATATTTAAGTTAGGGGGGCGTTAGGGTTAGACTTAGGTTTAGGGGTTAATAATTTTATTACAGTGGCGGCGGCATAGTGGGGGGCAGGATAGGGGTTAATAAATTTATTATAGGTGGCGACGGGTTGTAGGGGGGGCAGGATAGGGGTTAATAGGTTTAATATAGGTTGCGGCGGGTTCATGGAGCGGCGGTTTAGGGGTTAACTATTTATTTAGTTGCGGAGAGGTGCGGGATCAGCAGGATAGGGGTAATAATTTTATAATAGAGGGCGACGGTATAGGGGGGGCAGGATAGGGCTTACTAGGTATACTGTAGGTGGCAGCGGTGTCCGGGAGCAGCGGTTTAGGGGTTAATACATTTATAAGAGTTGGCGGCAGGGTCTAGGAGCGGGCGGTTTAGGGGGTTAGTAACTTTATTTAGTTGCGGGGGGCTCCGGGGGCGCCGGTAATAGGGGGTTAGAACAGTGCAGTTTAGTGTGAGTGCTTAGTGACAGGCTAGCAAATAAAGCTGGGAAAAAGCCGAAGGGCAGCGAGATCGGATGGAGTGATAACTGTCACAGTCCGCTGCTCATCCGCCCCGCGGCTTTTTGACAGCTTTATTTGATAACTTAGGCGAACGTATTCAAGGTCTGCGGCGGCGAAGGTAGGCGAGCTTAGGCGGACGTATTGGGCCGGCGAAGCCAGAAAAGTAGACGGCCTTGATAACTACCCCCCTCTATCTGAATCATGAAAGTTTATTTTTTACTTGACTGTGCTTTTAAACACAGTCTTTCCCTGGTGCTGCCTGAATTATCCCACATATCAGGGGTAGTGATTTCTTAAAGTCCTAAATGCACAGCATCCTTAACTCTGCCTTGCACTCTTGTCACACACACACACATATCTTTATATCTATACCAAGGAAAGAAAGGAGAACAAAGTGACATAGGGTCCTGTCACTTTAAAGAAAGGGGAAATCCAAATATTAACACTCATACAACCTATGAGACAGAGTGTACGGAACACTGACCAATCAAGGAGAAGAAAGTGAAAAGATTACCACTTCCCACCTTCTACGTCACAAACCGGCATGGACCGGGGAAAAGAAGGTGAATGGCGGATGCGCTACAACTTGATCCCTCAAGTTAAGGAGGTACAACCTCAGGATCTAAAGCTTGCAAGCTACTGCTATCAGCTGGGGACTTGATTGCAGCCTTTTGGCTGCGGTCGCTCCTCTTGAGGACTTTTTGTGCAGCATTGCTCCCATACATTGTAATACGGTACTATTGTCCCACTTGTCTTGTTAGTTAGTTATACTTAGACTTGCTTAGTTGTGTGTTTATAAGTTGGTGCTGTTCTGTTCAGGATTGCTGAGCCAAATCGGATCGATAGTTTTTTTAAATAAAACATTTATATATATCCTGTGTGCAATTGCCCCTTTCTTTAAAGTGACAGGACCCTATGTCACTTTATACTCTTCTCTTTCCCTGGTAATATATATAACTTTTTAAAGGGGTGCACCGGATTTAGACTTTAAAGGGGCACTGAAACCACATTTTTTCTTTTTGTGATTCAGATAGAGCATGCAATTTTAAGGCAACTTTCTAATTTACTCCTATTATCAAATTTTCTTTGTTCTCTTGCTATCTTTATTTGAAAAAAGAAGGCATCTAAGGCTATTTTTTTTGGTTCAGACCTCCGGACAGCATTTTTTTTATTGGGTGGTAAAATTGATCCACCAATCAGCAAGGACAACCTAGGTTGTTCACCAAAAATGGGCCGGTATCTAAACTTACATTCATGCATTTTCAAATAAAGATACCAAGAGAATAAAGAAAATTTGATAAAAGGAGTAAATTAGAAAAGCAAGGAAAAAATGGAAGGCTGCTGAGCAAACAGGTAAAAAAAGAGACTTTATTCCATTAAATAGAAGAAAACACAAAAATAATAAGGAGGGTAGTTAGCCATCTAACATGTTTCGCGCTGGTGTGCGCTTACTCATAGATGCTAAGTGCAAGTAATGGAAGCTAATGTATTTAAAGGGGCAGGAACCAATAGGAGATTGATCTTTGAATTCTGTAATTTTGATCAGGTTTCACACATGAATTTTCTCCTAATTAATTTAATACTCAGCCCCATTAAAATGCATTAGGTTGTGTACTTAAAAACAAAAAAGAAATATTACTTGTGAAAGTATAGCAATACTTGGCTTGTTAGAAAATTGCATCATTAGTTACATCAAAAAATTGTTGTTATTATTCCTAATTACTTAGAAAAACAGTTTATATAAAAGAAAGAAAATTGACAAAGAATAATAATGAACAAGCAAAAAATGAGAAAAATAATAAATAATTAAAGACACTTTGAAGTTGGTCATTTGCAGATGAGTAAGACGTGTGTATGAACACACACATACATGAGGAATATTTGCACACATACATATAGGAAAAGCACATGTAAAAACATGTATGTGAATGTATATGAATGTCAGCAAAGACCCAATAAATACTATAACCATCCTATACGAAAATTACTGCAAACATGTCTCATATCTAAATAAAATTATAACATTACATGTATGTGTCACCACACGTATGATCCTACACAAATACCTTTTCCCTATAGTTGAATTGAATGGACCCAGACTGAGGTGTTGTATGGATAAATAGGTAAACAAATACTGAAAACATACTAATATGAAAATATATGTATGAGTGTACAGTAATAAGTATATAGAATCATGTTTACCTAATCAACAAAATATCTCATGTCCCATTCTAGGTTTCATGCCCAATGGTGATTTCGATCTTAACTTATAGATCCAATATAATTCTTTCTTGTCAAGTATTTTTAACACATTGCCACCTCGCAGGGGAACTCTCGCTATGTCTATGATCTTAGTTTTAAACCTAGGTACATTCGTGAGATGAAAAGAATTAAAATGTCTGGCAACCGCAGAATCCTTATTAAAGTTTTTTACATCTCTCAAATGTTCCCTAGTGCGATCCCTAAGGCTCCTAGTTGATTGACCAACATATTGGGCCTTGCAAAGTTGGCAATCGAGTAGATATACTATATAGGAGGTAAGGCAAGTGGCATAGAAATCAATTTTAAAAATTTCACCTGTAACTGCACTATTGAATGTATTAGTGTAGTCCATTGTTTCACATGTTAAACAATTTGAAAGGTGTGCTTTGAAATTACCTTTACCCCTGAGCCAATTAGTGTCAGTACTTGTATTAGATTTCACTAAACTAGGAGAAAGCTTAGTCACTAGTGTGGTGGTTTTTTTTGCTACAAATTTACTATTTTTAATATGAGGTAGTAAAATTTCATCACCTTTTAAAATATGTAGATGTTTTTTAATTATACCACAAATAGAATTGTATTGAAGTGAGAATTCAGTTGAAAATACAATACTATTTTCATCAAGATAATTCTTTTTTTTTCCTTGCTGAGACTTTCGCGGTCGTCCACCGCTACTGGGTGGCTCCACACCAATTCCCCTCTTTCCAGTCTTGGTCTAACCCATTCACCCCCCGGTCCTCAGCGGAAGTAACTTGCAGCAGCTCCGCTCTCTCTCTACTCTGCTTCAACGGACAAACTCAGGAGCTTGCTCGTTACCCGGACGCCTGGACGCCTGGATGCTTCTATCAAGAGGATTGTTTCATAGGTGCCTGCAAGATTTGTCGAGAAGAATATCAGGTACAACATTAAACACTAAAAAGTTTTAAAGCCTTTACTAAACGGATATGCCAAATGAATGGTGTTTTTCTTAAAATACAACTGTGCTTATTTTCCTTTGCTTTACCGTATTTAACTAATGCTGGACCTTTACTAAACTTCTTGCATATTTGGCTAAAAAGTCTTTTTGCAAAATTAAACGGTCTTACACTTGTTGGAAGCATGATGTACTAAATTAATAAGCGCCATTGCTAAACTGACTGCCCTGCTTTGTTAGTTTCCTACTAACGCTGGACTGATACCTGTGATTTACTACCTGCTCTTGTCATATCCTGGCTTTTCTCTTTTCTGTCTGTTAAATAGAGACTTGTAAAATGAACAACATGCCACTGGCATTTCAGCCTAATTAATATATTTAACAAACAGCCTATATCTATGATACTTCCTTGGATCACACTAGGGGTAATTTATTTACTCTTTTATTAATTTCTTTAATTAAAGTCACGCCATATGTATTGGATATTGTGACTTTTGCTGACCTAACTGGTATATTAATAGTTAAATAGGGGCTCAGTGTGAGTAGCAACAGGTTTTTTTCCATTTTTTACACTGAAAGAGACACATTAACATGGAGGGTGAAAGTAGCAACCTGGCCACATTTTTTGATATTCAAATAGAAAACAGTTTTTTGATACCATATTTTCAAGTTCTGCCAATGTCACAGGTGAAGGTGATTTGAAACAACTTTTCACCACACTGGAAAAACTATTAATGTCAGATCTGCGGTCTATGTGGGATGTTGTCACACTTTACACATTATATAGATGTGAAAAGGATCCCTAGGGGTCTTAGAATAAAGAAATACCCAAACTATGACCTTGAAGACAGTGACCTACAGATGAATGGAATACAGCTTTAAATGAATGTTCTTTAAAGTTGTTGGGGGTCCTGATTAAAAGCAAGGAACAGAAGAGAAATAATTTAAAAGAAAAAATTTGTGACCACCAAAGCAGACTTAAAGACACACAAAACAGATGACACTATGCAGAACTTAAATTACAAATGAAAGATAAGATAAAAAAAGCAGATACGGAAATTGCTGAAAAGAAGATAAATAAATTTCTACGTGACCGCGAAGATTATGAAAATAACAGAGTATATGATTAGTCAAGGTTCCGCAGACGCCAAAGGAAACCTTCAAAAAAGCGGCCCAGTGATGTAGAAGACAGCAAAACCCTCAAACCGATTCTAAAAAAAGATAAAGACCGCAGGGTGGTCTTCTCATCCACTGAACCTGAATCAACCGATCGTGACTCTGAGTCTTCAGGATCCAGCGATGACATATTAGTTCAAGTGTCTCCCCATCCCTCTTCTCTCTCTCCTTACAGGGGTACATCTAAGAAAGATAAAAAAGCATGGTGATAAGGCAGTCCGCCCTAAAACTCGCAATCAACAAGGTATCCCTTTAGGAAACGCACAAGAAGATCAAGAAAGAAAAAGAGAAGACAACATGGGAAAACAACAGATATCACGGAAGAAGAAGTAACTTTGAATGTTATCAATTTGTCCAATACACAGCTATCTTTGGAACATGAAAAAGTCTTGAAAAAAGGACTAGGATTTGCACCGACACACAAGTTTTTCTGCATTTAGAAAAGACTAATTGTGTAAATAAGTTTATCAGGAAACTGACACTAAAAAGGTTTTTTCACACAGCCACTCATCATGTATCTATATCAACTCTAACCTCTTGTCTAGCAGCATTGATAAAAATGTAGATTGGAATAAATTATTTTCCTTCTCAGATATTTGTTTAATTGAGACTATAGATAACTTCAATGCAGAAATTACTGATTCAGAACAGGGTTGTCTACCTACTCCTAGAAGGTATGAGTCCAACTTTTATCCTAGACATTTCAGGGGGAATTCATTAATTCTTTTCATAAGCGAATAGAGGAAGACATTTTAAAATTAGAGGAAACATGTAATTCTACTAGTTATCGATACAAACACAATCTAACTACTCAAGAACAACAAGCTGTGAGGGATTTGGCTGAAAATAGCGACATTGTCATCCGCAATTCGGACAAGGGTGGCAATGTCGTTGTTCTCAACAAATCCGACTATATGAAAGAAGCCACTAGACAGCTGTCAGACAGCATCACATATAGGAAACTTGATTCAGACCCTACCACACTTTTCTCTAGACAATTACAACGATTAATAGAAGAAGCTGTGTCTCTTGGTATTTTTACCACAGAAAAATCGAAATACCTTTTACCAACCAATGCTATAACACCCATATTCCATTACTTGCCTAAAACGCATAAGAGCCTTTTGTCACCTCCAGGGCGTCCCATTATTTCAGGCATAGGCTCCCTTTTGGAGCCTATGTCTGAATGGATAGATAGCATACTACAACCGTTAGTTAAAAACTTGTATAGCTACATTAGGGATTCAGGCCATTTACTAGAAACATTGCATAATTTTAATTGGCAGGAAGGTTATAAATGGGTGACTATTGATGCTACATCCTTATATTCCTCTATACCTCATGTGCATGGATGCCGGGCCTTAGAATTTTTCCTGAACAGGAACACCTCCTATAGTGATGAGATCAAACAATTCATCTTGGAGGTTGTGGAGTTCCTACTTACCCACAACTATTTTATTTTTGATTCAGCTTATTACTTACAATGCCAAGGAACAGCAATGGGGGCAAAATTTGCCCCCTCTTATGCAAATCTTTTTGTGGGTAGGTGGGAACTCCAACATATTTATGATATAGGGGAACCTTTCAGGTCCGGCATCCTTATGTACATGAGGTATATAGATGATCTCATCTTCATTGTGAAGGATGATTTCCCTTTTCAGGAGTTTCTATCTGTCATAAACGACAATGAGATTAATTTGAGGTTTACTGGAGATTTACACCCTGAGGGAGTTAACGTTTTGGATCTACATCTCATTGGTGATAATTTAACACATAAGATTCTATCAAGTACATATAGGAAGGACACAGCTGGTAATACCATCCTACATGCTACCTCATACCACCCACACCATTTAGTTAAATCGATACCGAGGAGCCAATTCATTAGACTCAAACGTAATGCTAGCAATCTTGAAAATTATGTACAGAGTGGTGAAGAATTGATCACACGACTTAAAGCTAGAGGCTACAATGAAAAAGAATTATTTAAAACATTCAAAGAGATTAAAAATTGGAAGCCTAAACCCATAGATTCCCCCCTTCCAGCAGGGACAACCGGTAGTACCACCTTACTTAGGGATGATTCTAAAAAGAAGAATTATCTTGATAAAATAGTATTGTATTTTCAACTGAATTCTTACTTCAATACAATTCTATTTGTGGTATAATTAAAAAACATCTACATATTTTAAAAGGTGATGAAATTTTACTACCTCATATTAAAAATTGTAAATTTGTAGCGAAATAACCACCAACACTAGCGACTAAGCTTTCTCCTAGTTTAGTGAAATCTAATACAAGTACTGACACTAATTGGCTCAGGGGTAAAGGTAATTTCAAAGCACACCTTTCAAATTGTTTAACATGTGAAACAATGGACTACACTAATACATTCAATAGTGCAGTTACAGGTGAAATTTTTAAAATTGATTTCTATGCCACTTGCCTTACCTCCTATATAGTATATCTACTCGATTGCCAACTTTGCAAGGCCCAATATGTTGGTCAATCAACTAGGAGCCTTAGGGATCGCACTAGGGAACATTTGAGAGATGTAAAAAACTTTAATAAGGATTCTGCGGTTGCCAGACATTTTAATTCTTTTCATCTCACGAATGTACCTAGGTTTAAAACTAATATCATAGACATAGCGAGAGTTCCCCTGCGAGGTGGCAATGTGTTAAAAATACTTGACAAGAAAGAATTATATTGGATCTATAAGTTAAGATCGAAATCACCATTGGGCATGAACCTAGAATGGGACATGAGATATTTTGTTGATTAGGTAAGCATGATTCTATATACTTATTACTGTACACTCATACATATATTTTCATATTAGTATGTTTTCAGTATTTGTTTACCTATTTATCCATACAACACCTCAGTCTGGGTCCATTCAATTCAACTATAGGGAAAATGTATTTGTGTAGGATCATACGTGTGGTGACACATACATGTAATGTTATAATTTTATTTAGATATGAGACATGTTTGCAGTTATTTCGTATAGGATGGTTATAGTATTTATTGGGTCTTTGCTGACATTCATATACATTCACATACATGTTTTTACATGTGCTTTTCCTATATGTATGTGTGCAAATATTCCTCATGTATGTGTGTGTTCATGCACACGTCTTACTCATCTGCAAATGACCAACTTCAAAGTGTCTTTATTTATTTATTATTTTTCTCATTTTTTGCTTGTTCATTATTATTCTTTGTCAATTTTCTTTCTTTTATATAAACTGTTTTCTAAGTAATTAGGAATAATAACAACAATTTTTTGATGTAACTAATGATGCAATTTTCTAACAAGCCAAGTATTGCTATACTTTCACAAGTAATATGTCTTTTTTGTTTTTAAGTACACAACCTAATGCATTTTAATGGGGCTGAGTATTAAATTAATTAGGAGAAAATTCATGTGTGAAACTGATCAAATTACAGAATTCAAAGATCAATCTCCTATTGGTTCCTGCCCCTTTAAATACATTAGCTTCCATTACTTGCACTTAGCATCTATGAGTAAGCGCACACCAGCGCGAAACATGTTAGATGGCTAACTACCCTCCTTGTTATTTTTGTGTTTTCTCTATTTTAATGGAATAAAGTCTCTTTTTTTACCTGTTTGCTCAGCAGCCTTCCATTTTTTCCTTGCTGAGACTTTTGCGGTCGTCCGCCGCTACTTGGTTGGCTCCACACCAATTCCCCTCTTTCCAGTCTTGGTCTAACCCATTCACCCCCCGGTCCTCAGCGGAAGTAACTTGCAGCAGCTCCGCTCTCTCTCTACTCTGCTTCAACGAGTAAATTAGAAAGTTGCCTAAAATTGCATGCTCTATCTGAATCACAAAAGAAAAAAAATTGGGTTCAGTAGCCCTTTAAGTAGTATTAACTCCTCCCTCTTTTCTCTTATATATATATATATATATATATATATATATATATATATATATATATATATACATACTTATATATTAATATTAAGCAAAATAAAACGAAAGAGGACAGAATTAAAGGTAGAAGAAGAAGGAGAGGGGCAAAGGTGGGGTGGAGAGAAAGAAGTTGAGAAACAGAGAAAATAAATATCTCTAATATGAGGGAAAGGGGAGAAGGAAGAGAGAAGAGGAGGGAGAAGAAAGGGAGAGAGAGGTAAATCTAGATGTGAGAGGAGATAAAAAACACTCGGCTAGATTTAGAGTTGGGCGGTAGCCATCAAAACCAGCGTTAGAGGCTCCTAACGCTGGTTTTTATCGCCCTCTGTTATTTGGAGTCAGTCAGGAAAGGGTCTAACGCTCACTTTACAGCCGCAACTTTTCCATACCGCAGATCCCCCTACACCATTTGCGTATCCTATCCTGATCCTATCAGCCAATCAGATTGAGCTCACATTCTATTGGCTGTTCCGATCAGCCAATAGAATGCGAGCTCAATCTGATTGGCTGATTGGATCAGCCAATTGGATTGAACTTGATTATGATTGGCTGATTCCATCAGCCAATCAGAATATTCCTACCTTAATTCCGATTGGCTGATAGAATACTATCAGCCAATCGGAATTCGAGGGACGCCATCTTGGATGACGTCCCTTAAAGGAACCGTCATTCGGCTAGTAGGCGTCGGGAGAAGAGGATGTTCCGCGTCGGAGGTCTGCAAGATGGATCCGGAAGAAAGAAGATTGAAGATGCCGTTGATAGAAGACTTCATCCGGATCATGGACCTCTTCAGCTCCCGCTTGGATGAAGACTTCATCCGGATCATGGACCTCTTCAGCTCCCGCTTGGATGAAGACTTCATCCGGATCATGGACCTCTTCAGCTCCCGCTTGGATGAAGACTTCAGCCGGATCATGGACCTCTTCAGCCCCTTGCTTGGGCTTGGATCAGGACATCGGAGGAGCTCTTCAGGACGGATCGGTGAACCTGGCAGGGTGAAGATAAGGTAGGAAGATCTTCAGGGGCTTAGTGTTAGGTTTATTTAAGGGGGGTTTGGGTTAGATTAGGGGTATGTGGGTGGTGGGTTGTAATCTTGGGGGGGGGGTATTGTATGTTTTTTTTTACAGGCAAAAGAGCTGAATTCTTTGGGGCATGCCCCGCAAAGGGCCCTGTTCAGGGCAGGTAAGGTAAAAGAGCTTTGAACTTTAGTAATTTAGAATAGGGTAGGGCATTTTTTTATTTTGGGGGGCTTTGTTGTTTTATTAGGGGGCTTAGAGTAGGTGTAATTAGTTTAAAATTGTTGTAATATTTTTATTATGTTTGTAAATATTTTTTTATTTTTTGTAACTTAGTTCTTTTTTATTTTTTGTACTTTAGCTAGTTTATTTAATTGTATTTATTTGTAGGAATTGTATTTAATTAATTTATTGATAGTGTAGTGTTAGGTTAATTGTAGGTAATTGTAGGTAGTTTATTTAATTAATTTATTGATAGTGTAGTGTTAGGTTTAATTGTAACTTCGGTTAGGATTTATTTTAAAGGTAATTTTGTAATTATTTTAACTAGGTAGCTATTAAATAGTTATTAACTATTTAATAGCTATTGTACCTGGTTAAAATAAATACAAAGTTACCTGTAAAATAAATATAAATCCTAAAATAGCTATAATATAATTATAATTTATAGGGTTGCACCGATACCATTTTTTTAAGACCAAGTACAAGTACCGATACTTGTTTTCAAATACTCGCCGATACCAATTACCGATACTTTTTTTTAATGTCATGTGACAGTTTACCAAGCACAATACAGACTAATTATTAAAGATTCCTTCTTTATAATTATGAAGGACTGTAGCTCAAAAGACAATATGAAATAATAAAACAGGTTTTATTTGTCATAAAGTTCACAGAACATGTTTAGAAATAAAAATATTACAATAAAATATATTAACAACAACAATAAATAACAAATATAAAATTGCAACCAACCAAAAGTGGCATACAGTAAAAAATAGAACACAATACTGTTTAATCATTGTGAACAACACTATGGGCTAGATTACATTTGACTGGTAAGCTTTACCAATGCTCTTATTACACGTCCTACTCCATTAAAGGCTATGGAGTTGGAAATGTGAACCGAGCATTGGTAAAGCATAGCAATCAAATGTAATCTAAATCTAGTCCTATAATTGCAGGATGAGTGTTCATTGGGGTTAACTTAATTTTTCCTATGAGTACTCTTCCTGCAATTATATAAGATAAGATGTTCCTCGGAGTACAGTATGTTTTGAACATAATTGTGCAAGATGAGAACTAGCAGTATAAAAGGTAATCTAGCAATTAGAAATTTTTTTCAAAAGTTAGTGGCAAGTTCTTTTTAAAGAACAGAACAGAAGCATCTCTGCATGTTCAGCTATAAGTCTGTTTTTGCTATCGGTAAGGAGGTTCAACTTTCCACATGACTGCATGGTGCAGAAAGATATTTTTGGGCCATTTTAGCTAGAGCTGGAAATCTCAGTTTATTAACTGCCCAGTACTTCAGGGGTTTGTCTGAACACAGTACAGTGATCTCTACTACAATAATACAAATAAGAGCAATTTGTATTGGCAGAACAGTAGTAAACAATTTTTAGTTTAGTCTCCACTCCAGCTTTAAATGAAATGGGAGAATGCAGTTTTAAAAAAACACCACAAGATAGCATATGGGTAGTAAGTGGAGGTATCGGTTTAAGTATCGGTGCATTTGCACGAGTACAAGTACTCATGCAAGTACTTGGTATCGGTACCGATACTAGTATCGGTACCGATACCGATACTAGTATCGGTATCGGTGCAACCCTAATAATTTTCATTGTAGCTATATTAGGATTTATTTTACAGGTAAGTATTTATCTTTAAATAGGAATAATTTATTTAATAAGAGTTAATTAATTTCGTTAGATGTAAATTATATTTAACTTAGGGGGGTGTTAGTGTTAGGGTTAGACTTAGCTTTAGGGGTTAATACATTTATTAGAATAGCGGTGAGCTCCGGTCGGCAGATTAGGGGTTAATAAGTGTAGGCAGGTGGAGGCGACGTTGTGGGGGGCAGATTAGGGGTTAATAAATATAATATAGGGGTCGGCGGTGTTAGGGGCAGCAGATTAGGGGTACATAAGTATAACGTAGGTGGCGGTCGGCAGATTAAGGGTTAAAAAAATGTAATTGAGTTGCGGCGATGTGGGGGGACCTCGGTTTAGGGGTACATAGGTAGTTTATGGGTGATAGTGTACTTTAGAGCACAGTAGTTAAGAGCTTTATAAACCGGCGTTAGCCCAGAAATCTCTTAACTACTGACTTTTTTCCTGCGGCTGGAGTTTTGTCGTTAGAATTCTAACGCTCACTTCAGACACGACTCTAAATACCGGAGTTAGAAAGATCCCATTGAAAAGATAGGATACGCAATTTACGTAAGGGGATCTGCGGTATGGAAAAGTCGCGGCTGAAAAGTGAGCGTTAGACCCTATTTTGAGTGACTCCAAATACCGGTGGTAGCCTAAAACCAGCGTTAGGAGCCTCTAACGCTGGTTTTCACGGCTAACGCCAAACTCCAAATCTAGGCCTTTGAAAATTAAAAAATGTAGTTCTTGGGGTCCATTTAACAAGCGCCAGATAGACAATGGTGGACATCTCCACTCCTGTCCACCTGGCATTGTGGCTAGCGGGCAGCAATGAACTTCCCATATGTATCATTGCACAAGCCGCTGTTGTGCATCACTTCCCCCTGCTTGCGCGCAGCCAATTGCATGAGAGTAGAGGCTGTCAATCACCCTTATCAGAGGTGTCCAGGGGATAAAGTAATGGCACTTTAGAGATGGTGTAGCAGGTTAAGGAGCGGCTTTGTAACAATCAACGGCATGCACACTCATGCGAGTTTCACCTGAAGAATTTGCTGTTTCCTAAAAGGAGCCCTTTGTTTGCAAATAGAAGAAAATGTCAGAGCAATGTTTTATAAAGTGTTTATTTTAGCTAGATCAGCGCAGTCACAAGGGAAATGGGTTCATGATAAAAAAGAAAGGGACAGTAAAGTAAAAACTAAAGTTTCATGATGCAGAGAGAGCAGCAATTTTATACAACTTTGCAATTTACTTGTTATCCAATTTGCTTTGTTCTCTTGGTATCTTTTATTGATGAGTAAAACTAGGTAGACTTATAAGAGCTCAGGAGTGTGCACGTGTCTTCTTATGAGCTTACCTAGTTTTACTCTTCAATAAAAGATACCAAGAGAACAAAGCAAATTTGATAACAGAAGAAAATTGCAAAGTTTTTTTTAAATTTGCTGCTCTATCTGAATCATGAACGTTTAATTTTTACTTTATTGTTCCAATAATAATAATAATAATAATAATAATATTAATAAGAGCAATAACAATAATAATAATAATAATAATAATAATATTAATAAGAGCAATAACAATAATAACAATAATAATAATAATAATAATAATAATAATAATAATATTAATAAGAGCAATAACAATAATAACAATAATAATAACAATAATAATAAAAATAATAATAATAATAATAATAATAATATTAATAAGAGCAATAACAAGAATAACAATAATAATAACAATAATAATAATAATAATAATAATAATAATAATGATACTAATAATAACAATAATAACAATAATAATAATAATAATAATAATAATAACAATAATAACAATAATAATAATAATAACAATAATAACAATAATAATAATAGCAATAACAATAATAACAATAATAATAATAATAATAATAATAATAATAATAATGATACTGATAATAATAATGATAATAATAATAATAATAAAAAATATTAACAATAATAATAATAATAATAATAATAATAATAATAATGATACTGATAATAATAATAATAACAATAATAACAATAATAATAATAATAATAATAATAATAATAATAATAAGAGCAATAACAATAATAATAACAACAATAATAATAATAATAATAATAATATTAATAAGAGCAATAACAATAATAACAATAATAATAATAATAATAATAATAATAATAATAATAATAATAATATTAATAAGAGCAATAACAATAATAACAATAATAATAATAATAATAATAATAATAATAATAATATTAATAAGAGCATTAACAATAATAACAATAATAATAATAATAAGAGCAATAACAATAATAACAATAATAATAATTTATATATTGATAAATACATTTTAAAAAACTTACAAAATGTATAAGAGTAAAAAAAATACAGCCTGCTTGCACAATTAAAGCAAACTTTGCACACTAGGAGGCCCATTTATCAAGCTACGGATGGAGAGAGCCCGTGTTTCTGGCGAGTCTTCAGACTTCTCATACACATGTACACATAAGAGCACTTTTATAATTTTATAAAATTAGTTTCATGCTAATTAATATTCACATAATTTAGTAACATTTTTTGTAATAATATTAATGACACTGATCCCCAAATAGACTTGGACGGTTGAATATACATATTGAGAATGTTACAATGACAGCTAAATATTTATATAGATTCATTCTATCAGGTTGTCATAACATTAGGATCAAGTTATAATATAGTCAGTGATAGTTTGCATTACTAACTTCTCATATCACGCAGTATAATTATATCATGATTTAGAACTAAGAGAAGGGCAATTCTGATATGCTGACTAGTATCACACATACAATTAGAGAAGTATTCATTACGGAATCTGTTACGCTGATATAACATGGCAAGCAAACTATACAGAAATTTAAATTATAAATGACCTAAATGTAACAATAATGTTAGGGTGAAGGGCATTTGGAACCCTTCTATTTTAATGTTCTTAATGTAGTATAAGTTTAATATAATTGATATCTGAGCTGACACGCGTGTATACTCAGATTTGGTTAGGTCTGATTTAAACAATATGTAACTAAACGGACAGAGACTGACAGTTTCACCGGTTCCGTTCACTAATATCGGATAATTAATATTTACTACTATACTCTCAATTTTTGGGAAACCTACACAATATATATAGTGAGCCTTAAACACTATAGAATCTCTATCTTAACAAGTATCCATACCTTAAAGAGCTAAGTATTAAAATGCCTGGCGGATACAAATATAAGAGGTATCCCTTATTGTGTATTAACTCATATCCGTATTCACAAAGCTCTTTTAAATAAGTGTACTCGTTTGGGCAGTAGATTTATCATATAGCCCTTAAGTAGTGGATGTCAAGTGTCAATAGTGAGTGTCTGGTGATAATTTAAATACCTAGCCATTTACAGCAATAATACAAAGGGAATAGGTACAGCCCTCACACTAATGGGTGCTTGCTATTTTAATGCGATAACTACAACCAATAATTACCTAAGATTTTATGGATAGCTATAACAACAATGCCTGCTCACTATTATAGTGAGTAAATTTAAGCAATTTAACACCTCCAGTAAAACTTAACACCTGCGGAATGAAAATCTCCGTAACACAACCACATTGATATCTGTAATTTTCCAATTACACTAGTGGTAATCTGAGAGTATATAATGTATAACGGACCTATCAGAGTACTGTTTGTGACATTTAATATGGCTGGATGGGGGTATCTAAAGAAGTGCTCCTCAGTCCCAGCACAATTTATGAATTATTTAATACATTGTGTCTAACAGATGTTGAGCCCTTTGAGCATTGTACACAATATATGAATTATTTAATACATTGTGTCTAACAGATGTTGAGCCCTTTGAGCATTGTACACAATATATGAATTATTTAATACATTGTGTCTAACAGATGTTGAGCTCTTTGAGCATTGTACACAATATATGAATTATTTAATACATTGTGTCTAACAGATGTTGAGCTCTTTGAGCATTGTACACAATATATGAATTATTTAATACATTGTGTCTAACAGATGTTGAGCCCTTTGAGCATTGTACACAATTTATGAATTATTTAATACATTGTGTCTAACAGATGTTGAGCCCTTTGAGCATTGTACACAATTTATGAAATATTTAATACATTGTGTCTAACAGATGTTGAGCCCTTTGAGCATTGTACACAATTTATGAATTATTTAATACATTGTGTCTAACAGATGTTGAGCCCTTTGAGCATTGTACACAATTTATGAATTATTTAATACATTGTGTCTAACAGATGTTGAGCTCTTTGAGCATTGTACACAATATATGAATTATTTAATACATTGTGTCTAACAGATGTCGAGCCCTTTGAGCATTGTACACAATATATGAATTATTTAATACATTGTGTCTAACAGATGTTGAGCCCTTTGAGCATTGTACACAATTTATGAATTATTTAATACATTGTGTCTAACAGATGTTGAGCTCTTTGAGCATTGTACACAATTTATGAATTATTTAATACATTGTGTCTAACAGATGTTGAGCTCTTTGAGCATTGTACACAATTTATGAATTATTTAATACATTGTGTCTAACAGATGTTGAGCTCTTTGAGCATTGTACACAATATATGAATTATTTAATACATTGTGTCTAACAGATGTTGAGCTCTTTGAGCATTGTACACAATATATGAATTATTTAATACATTGTGTCTAACAGATGTTGAGCCCTTTGAGCATTGTACACAATATATGAATTATTTAATACATTGTGTCTAACAGATGTTGAGCTCTTTGAGCATTGTACACAATATATGAATTATTTAATACATTGTGTCTAACAGATGTTGAGCTCTTTGAGCATTGTACACAATATATGAATTATTTAATACATTGTGTCTAACAGATGTTGAGCTCTTTGAGCATTGTACACAATATATGAATTATTTAATACATTGTGTCTAACAGATGTTGAGCTCTTTGAGCATTGTACACAATATATGAATTATTTAATACATTGTGTCTAACAGATGTTGAGCTCTTTGAGCATTGTACACAATATATGAATTATTTAATACATTGTGTCTAACAGATGTTGAGCCCTTTGAGCATTGTACACAATATATGAATTATTTAATACATTGTGTCTAACAGATGTTGAGCTCTTTGAGCATTGTACACAATATATGAATTATTTAATACATTGTGTCTAACAGATGTTGAGCTCTTTGAGCATTGTACACAATATATGAATTATTTAATACATTGTGTCTAACAGATGTTGAGCTCTTTGAGCATTGTACACAATATATGAATTATTTAATACATTGTGTCTAACAGATGTTGAGCTCTTTGAGCATTGTACACAATATATGAATTATTTAATACATTGTGTCTAACAGATGTTGAGCTCTTTGAGCATTGTACACAATATATGAATTATTTAATACATTGTGTCTAACAGATGTTGAGCTCTTTGAGCATTGTACACAATATATGAATTATTTAATACATTGTGTCTAACAGATGTTGAGCTCTTTGAGCATTGTACACAATATATGAATTATTTAATACATTGTGTCTAACAGATGTTGAGCTCTTTGAGCATTGTACACAATATATGAATTATTTAATACATTGTGTCTAACAGATGTTGAGCTCTTTGAGCATTGTACACAATATATGAATTATTTAATACATTGTGTCTAACAGATGTTGAGCTCTTTGAGCATTGTACACAATATATGAATTATTTAATACATTGTGTCTAACAGATGTTGAGCTCTTTGAGCATTGTACACAATATATGAATTATTTAATACATTGTGTCTAACAGATGTTGAGCTCTTTGAGCATTGTACACAATATATGAATTATTTAATACATTGTGTCTAACAGATGTTGAGCTCTTTGAGCATTGTACACAATATATGAATTGTTTAATACATTGTGTCTAACAGATGTTGAGCTCTTTGAGCATTGTACACAATATATGAATTATTTAATACATTGTGTCTAACAGATGTTGAGCTCTTTGAGCATTGTACACAATATATGAATTATTTAATACATTGTGTCTAACAGATGTTGAGCTCTTTGAGCATTGTACACAATATATGAATTATTTAATACATTGTGTCTAACAGATGTTGAGCTCTTTGAGCATTGTACACAATATATGAATTATTTAATACATTGTGTCTAACAGATGTTGAGCTCTTTGAGCATTTTACACAATATATGAATTATTTAATACATTGTGTCTAACAGATGTTGAGCTATTTGAGCATTGTACACAATATATGAATTATTTAATACATTGTGTCTAACAGATGTTGAGCTATTTGAGCATTGTACACAATATATGAATTATTTAATACATTGTGTCTAACAGATGTTGAGCTCTTTGAGCATTGTACACAATATATGAATTATTTAATACATTGTGTCTAACAGATGTTGAGCTCTTTGAGCATTGTACACAATTTATATCTACAAACGATTTTAAGTACCCAATGTTAAACAAATCTAATAAAGTTTTACTTATGATGGAAATCTCCACATTGTTGTAATAATTTAGGGGAATAGAGTGCTATATATGTGTATCCTTTCTTACAACATTTTCTAGTTGTAATTATTTGAGTCTTCAGACTCGCCAGAAACACAAGTTATGGAGCAGTGGTCTAAAGACTGCTGCTCCATAACCCTGTCTGCCTGCTCTGATGAGGTGGACAGGAATCGCCGGAATTCATCTTGATCGAGTACGATCGGGTTGATTGACACCTCCCTGCTGGTGACCCATTGTTTATGAGTCTGCAGGGGGCGGCGTTGCACCAGCAGCTCTTGTGAGCTGCGGGTGCAGTGCTGAAAACGTAGAGCGTATTGTTCTCCGCATTCAGCGATGTCTGTCGGACCTGATACGCACTGTTGGATCAGGTCCGACAGACATTTGGTGAATCGGCCTCTAGGTATGGGTGACATTATGGGATTTAAAACTTATTTGCTAAACAAATGCCAAATATTGCTGCACGAAGAAGAATTCGGCTAATTTCAGTGCTGGGTATATCAGTGTTTTTGGCTCATGCCTAGTGCAACCTTCTATATGATATTAATACATTAATAATTATAGTGAAAATCTAGTCTTATATATTCATTCATCACTGACTGAATTGTGGTTAAACTCATTTCCAACACTCTTAATTAAAATAAGCACAGACTATCTTAGTATTTCTAAAGCCAATAAAACCAAAGATTCATATATATATTTCCAATATTCAACATCTATGTTAACAAGGACTAAAGGATTAACCAGAATGTTAAAATTAAAAATAATAATAATCATAATTATAACAATAAAAACACAATCTTATTAACTAAGGTCCAGATTACAAGTTGAGCACTAAATATTGCCTCTGCTAAATATATATAGATATTTGTGTTTAACTTAGTAATACCAGCGCACGCAAATGCTACCGTGAGCTCATGGTAGCAATAGCCAGCCACTTGTAATGGCTGTTGTGTGCCCACAAACGGTAGAAAATAGCACTCCACTTGTAATCTAGGCCTAAACGTCAGGAATACACATTTTAAAAACTACAATGTAAAATTGGTTCAATGGTTTAAAGTATTTTTACTGTTTTTTGTAGTAAGAAATCATAAAATAAAACTTTCAATTATTTTTAAAAATGATCATAAACAGCACGAGAAAACAAATAATAGACACAGTTGCAAAACTTTTTTTTCTTAATTTCTCAGGGGTTATGTTTTGTTAATTTGACATATTAATTTAGTAATTAATACCGAGAGACCTTGAAGACAGCTATAGGTGTAGCACTGAAGCATGTTTGATATGTGTCGGACTGGTACAGATGCTATAAATATCAGTAGTGATGGAAACTTCATATCATAAGGACAAAGGATCAAAAGATGAGTTTCAATTTTTGTTGTGTCATTTTTATAAATGTACTTCCATCTAGACTATTGTAGCTCCATTCCCAATTTTAGTAAAAGGGAAGCTGGGTAAGGAGCACCATGGGAAATCAAACAGTGTACGAATTTCATCTTTCTGGACTCACAAACCATTTCCAGACTCAGTGCCCTCTTTTTGTCCTTTTCCTTCTTATCTACCTGATGACCATCAGCACAAACCTTCTCATCCTTTTCCTGGCATTCATTGACTCTCAGCTTCATACACCCATGTACTTCTTCCTCGGGAACCTGGCGTTTATAGACATGTCTTACTCCTCTGTGACCGTACCAAGGATGCTCTGTGATGTCTTCACTACAAACAGAACAATATCTCTCCCTGCTTGTATAACTCAAGTCTTCTTCTTTATTTATTTTGCTAGCTCTGAGCTATTTCTGTTGGCTGCAATGTCCTATGATAGATATGTTGCCATCTGCCACCCTCTGCATTATATTCAAATCATGTCCTGGAAAGTCTGTACACAGTTCATATCTGTGGTTTGGACCCTTGGTTTTCTATATTCTTTGGTGCACACTCTCTGCTCACTCAGACTGACCTTCTGTGGTTCAAACATAATCCATAATTTCTTTTGTGACCTCCCTCATTTATTCCAGCTGTCCTGTACTGACACTTTAGTCAACATTGTAGTAATATTGATTGTAGGAGGAATTCTAGGAATTGCTGCTTTAGCTGTTACATTTATTCCTTATACCTATATCCTTAGTACTGTCCTCCAAATCAGAAGCTCTGGAGGGAAACGGAAAGCTCTCTCTACCTGCACGTCCCATCTAACAGTTGTATTAATCTTCTATGGTTCCATCATTTTTATTTACTTTATTCCCGCAACAAGCTACATGTTTGAGGTAAATAGGTTGGTTAATGTCATTTATGCAGTTATTAACCCTTTACTAAATCCACTAATCTACAGCTTGAGAAATAAAGATCTGAAAGATGCCCTTAGAAAATCCACATTGATAAAAGTACTTAAAGGGACATGAAGCCCACATGTTTCTTTCTTTAGTCAGGTAGATAATACCATAAAAAAGCTTACAATTTGCTTCTATTGTCAAATGTACTTCTTTTTCATGTTATTCTTTGTAAAAGAGATATCTAGATAAATATCTACTAGCACTACATGGCAGGAAATAGCGCTGCTTTCTAGTGCTCTTGCTAATGTATAATATTGATGCAAAACTGCTGCCATTTAATGCTGCAGACATGTGCACACGCCTGAGATTATATCCCTGCTATTCATCAAAGGATAACAAGAAAATGTCTTAATAGAAGTAAACTGGAAAGTTGTTTAAAATGGTACGCTCTATCAGAAGCATGAAATACATTATTGAGGTTTTATGTCCCTTTAAAGGGAAATAAAACATATTGAGATTGCAAGATAAAGTATTTATTCACTTGTAGTAAAATATGCAATAAAAACTCATCCATTATTTTGTGACTTTCTCATGCAGTTTAAACCTAAGAATTATTATCCATTCTGCTAATTGTATGTGCATGGTGCAGACTTTACAAATCTAACTGTAGATATCTGTCCCTAATTCTAATACCAGACCCTAAAATAAGAATTATTATTATTACTGATACATAAAACATTGATCTGACAACCTGTGCACTTTATTACTTTGCTGTCCTGTATACTTTCCTATTAGCACCTCTACCATACACAATAATATATGCAATATGCCTCTAACGTTATCTTGATGCATGTGCGACATATATCATATGCAATTATTACAGTAATTTCTAATTAAAACAAATCAGATTATTAGGCACTTAATAAATGGAGCCCTCTGTATTTATATTGTGCTGTACTGGGGTTGTTGTGTTTTTCATATTACATCAATCATTTGTCATGTCTCAAATGCACCAGACCTTTATATAAGTCAACATTTTAGAAGCCTTAAAGGGACATACAACCCACATTTTTTCTTTCATGGTTCAGAAAGAACATGCAATTTTAAACATCTTTCTAATTTACCTCTATTATCTAATTTGCTTCATTCTCTTGATATTCTTTGCTGAAAAGCATATCTAGATAGGCTTAGTAGCTGCTGATTGGGTTCTGCACATAGATGCCTCGTGTGACTGGCTCACACATGTGCATTGCTATTTCTTCAACAAAGGATATCTAAAGCATGAAGCAAATTAGATAATAGAAGTAACTTGGAATGTTGTTTAAAATTGTATTCTCTACCTGAATCATGAAGACACAAAATTGTGTTTAGTGTCCCTTTAAGGGCTGCATATGAATTTATGATTATTTAACAAGCAAATAATAATTCACCATGTACAGGGGGCAGAGGGATTAGGTAAGGTTAGCCGGTAACCCTCTATCTGCTGTTCTCCCTCTTTTGTCCTTTGGCCATCAGAGCACAAATTGTTATATCTGCCTTTTCCTTGGCCCACAAAACCTATGGCACTCACTCTTAGTTATGTTTTTTACCTGGGGACACAAAACTATGGCACTCACTCTTAGTTATGTTTTTTTACTTGGGGACACAAAATTATGGCACTCACTCTTAGTTCTGTTTTTTACCTGGGGACACAAAACCTATGGCACTCACTCTTAGTTATGTTTTTTTACCTGGTGACACAAAACTATGGCACTCACTCTTAGTTCAGTTTTTTTACCTGGGGACACAAAACTATGGCACTCATTCTTAGTTCTGTTTTTTACCTGGGGACACAAAACTATGGCACTCACTCTTAGTTCTGTTTTTTACCTGGGGACACAAAACTATGTCACTCACTCTTAGTTCTGTTTTGTACCTGGGGACATAAAACTATGGCACTCACTCTTAGTTCTGTTTTTTACCTGGGGACACAAAACTATGTCACTCACTCTTAGTTCTGTTTTTTACCTGGGGACACAAAACTATGGCACTCACTCTTAGTTCTGTTTTTTACCTGGGGACACAAAACTATGGCACTCACTCTTAGTTCTGTTTTTACCAGGGGACACAAAACTATGGCACTCATTCTTAGTTCAGTTTTTTACCTGGGGACACAAAACTATGGCACTCACTCTTAGTTCTGTTTTTTACCTGGTGACACAAAACTATGGCACTCACTCTTAGTTCTGTTTTTTACCTGGGGACACAAAACTATAGCACTCATTCTTAGTTCTGTTTTTTACCTGGGGACACAAAACTATGGCACTCACTCTTAGTTCTGTTTTTTACCTGGGGACACAAAACTATGTCACTCACTCTTAGTTCTGTTTTGTACCTGGGGACATAAAACTATGGCACTCACTCTTAGTTCTGTTTTTTACCTGGGGACACAAAACTATGTCACTCACTCTTAGTTCAGTTTTTTTACCTGGGGACACAAAACCTATGTCACTCACTCTTAGTTCTGTTTTTTTACCTGGGGACACAAAACCTATGGCACTCACTCTTAGTTCAGTATTTTACCTGGGGACACAAAACTATGGCACTCACTCTTAGTTCTGTTTTTTACCTGGGGACACAAAACTATGGCACTCACTCTTAGTTCTGTTTTTTACCTGGGGACACAAACTATGGCACTCACTCTTAGTTCTGTTTTTTACCTGGGGACACAAAACTATGGCACTCACTCTTAGTTCTGTTTTTTACCTGGGGACACAAAACTATGGCACTCACTCTTAGTTCAGTATTTTACCTGGGGACACAAAAACTATGGCACTCATTCTTAGTTCTGTTTTTTACCTGGGGACACAAAACTATGGCACTCACTCTTAGTTCTGTTTTTTACCTGGGGACACAAAACTATGGCACTCACTCTTAGTTCTGTTTTTTACCTGGGGACACAAAACCTATGGCACTCACTCTTAGTTCTGTTTTTTACCTGGGGACACAAAACTATGGCACTCACTCTTAGTTCTGTTTTTTACCTGGGGACATAAAACTATGGCACTCACTCTTAGTTCTGTTTTTTTACCTGGGGACACAAAACTATGGCACTCACTCTTAGTTCTGTTTTTTACCTGGGGACACAAAACTATGACACTCACTCTTAGTTCTGTTTTTTACCTGGGGACACAAAAACTATGGCACTCACTCTTAGTTCTGTTTTTTACCTGGGGACACAAAAACTATGGCACTCACTCTTAGTTCTATTTTTTACCCGGGGACACAAAACTATGGCACTCACTCTTATTTCTGCTTTTTACTTGGGGACACAAAACTATGGCACTCATTCTTAGTTCTGCTTTTTACCTGGGAACACAAAACTATGGCACTCACTCTTAGTTCTGTTTTTACCTGGGGACACAAAACTATGGCACTCATTCTTAGTTCTGTTTTTTACCTGGGGACACAAAACTATGACACTCACTCTTAGTTCTGTTTTTTACCTGGGGACACAAAAACTATGGCACTCACTCTTAGTTCTGTTTTTTACCTGGGGACACAAAAACTATGGCACTCACTCTTAGTTCTGTTTTTTACCAGGGGACACAAAACTATGGCACTCACTCTTAGTTCTGTTTTTTACCTGGGGACACAAAACTATGGCACTCACTCTTAGTTCTGTTTTTTACCTGGGGACACAAAACTATGGCACTCACTCTTAGTTCTGTTTTTTACCTGGGGACACAAAAACTATGGCACTCACTCTTAGTTCTGTTTTTACCTGGGGACACAAAAACTATGGCACTCAGTCTTAGTTCTGTTTTTTTACCTGGGGACACAAAACTATGGCACTCACTCTTAGTTCTGTTTTTTACCTGGGGACACAAAACCTATGGCACTCACTCTTAGTTCTGTTTTTTACCTGGGGACACAAAACTATGTCACTCATTCTTAGTTCTGTTTTTTACCTGGGGACACAAAACTATGGCACTCACTCTTAGTTCTGTTTTTTACCTGGGGACACAAAACTATGGCACTCACTCTTAGTTCTGTTTTTTACCTGGGGACACAAAACTATGGCACTCACTCTTAGTTCTGTTTTTTACCTGGGGACACAAAACCTATGGCACTCACTCTTAGTTCTGTTTTTTTCCAGGGGACACAAAACTATGGCACTCACTCTTAGTTCAGTTTTTTACCTGGGGACACAAAAAAATGTCACTCACTCTTAGTTCAGTTTTTTACCTGGGGACACAAAACTATGGCACTCACTCTTAGTTCTGTTTTTTACCTAAAGACAAAAAACTATGGCACTCACTCTTAGTTCTGTTTTTTACCTGGGGACACACAATTATGGCACTCACTCTTAGTTCTGTTTTTTACCTGGGGACACAAAACTATGGCACTCACTCTTAGTTCTGTTTTTTACCTGGGGACACAAAACTATGGCACTCACTCTTAGTTCTGTTTTTTACCTGGGGACACAAAACTATGTCACTCACTCTTAGTTCAGTTTTTTACCTGGGGACACAAAACTTTGGCACTCACTCTTAGTTCTGTTTTTTTACCTGGGGAAACAAAACTATGGCACTCTCTCTTAGTTCTGTTTTTTACCTGGGGACACAAAACTATGGCACTCACTCTTAGTTCAGTTTTTTTACCTGGGGACACAAAACTATGGCACTCACTCTTAGTTCTGTTTTTTACCTGGGGACACAAAACTATGGCACTCATTCTTAGCTCTGTTTTTTACCTGGGGACACAAAACTATGGCACTCACTCTTAGTTCTGTTTTTTACCTGGGGACACAAAACTATGGCACTCACTCTTAGTTCTGTTTTTTACCTGGAGACACAAAACTATGGCACTCACTCTTAGTTCTGTTTTTTACCTGGGGACACAAAACTATGGCACTCACTCTTAGTTCTGTTTTGTACCTGGGGACACAAAACTATGGCACTCACTCTTAGTTCTGTTTTTTACCTGGGGGCACAAAACCTATGGCACTCACTCTTAGTTCTGTTTTGTACCTTGGGACACAAAACTATGGCACTCACTCTTAGTTCAGTTTTTTACCTGGGGACACAAAACTATGGCACTCATTCTTAGCTCTGTTTTTTACCTGGGGACACAAAACTATGGCACTCACTCTTAGTTCTGTTTTTTACCTGGGGACACAAAACTATGGCACTCACTCTTAGTTCTGTTTTTTACCTGGGGACACAAAACTATGGCACTCACTCTTAGTTCTGTTTTTTACCTCGGGACACAAAACTATGGCACTCATTCTTAGCTCTGTTTTTTTACCTGGGGACACAAAACTATGGCACTCACTCTTAGTTCTGTTTTTTACCTGGGGACACAAAACTATGGCACTCACTCTTAGTTCTGTTTTTTACCTGGGGACACAAAACTATGGCACTCACTCTTAGTTCTGTTTTGTACCTGGGGACACAAAACTATGGCACTCACTCTTAGTTCTGTTTTTTACCTGCGGACACAAAACTATGGCACTCACTCTTAGTTCAGTTTTTTACCTGGGGACACAAAACTATGGCACTCACTCTTAGTTCTGTTTTTTACCTAAAGACAAAAAACTATGGCACTCACTCTTAGTTCTGTTTTTTACCTGGGGACACAAAACTATGGCACTCTCTCTTAGTTCTGTTTTTTACCTGGGGACACAAAACTATGACACTCATTCTTAGTTCTGTTTTTTACCTGGGGACACAAAATGATGGCACTCACTCTTAGTTCAGTTTTTTTACCTGGGGACACAAAACTATAGCACTCACTCTTAGTTCTGTTTTTTACCTGGGGACACAAAACTATGGCACTCATTCTTAGCTCTGTTTTTTACCTGGGGACACAAAACTATGGCACTCACTCTTAGTTCTGTTTTGTACCTGGGGACACAAAACTATGGCACTCATTCTTAGTTCTGTTTTTTACCTGGGGACACAATACCTATTTCACTCATTCTTAGCTTTGTTTTTTACCTGGGGACACAAAACTATGGCACTCATTCTTAGTTCTGTTTTTTACTTGGAGACACAAAACTATGGCACTCACTCTTAGTTCTGTTTTTTACCTGGGGACACAAAACTATGGCACTCATTCTTAGTTCAGTTTTTTACCTGGGGACACAAAACTATGGCACTCACTCTTAGTTCTGTTTTTTACCTGGGGACACAAAACTATGGCACTCACTCTTAGTTCTGCTTTTTACCTGGGGACACAAAACTATGGCACTCACTCTTAGTTCTGCTTTTTACCTGGGGACACAAAACTATGACACTCATTCTTAGTTCTGTTTTTTACCTTGGGACACAAAACTATGGCACTCACTCTTAGTTCTGTTTTTTTACCTGGGGACACAAAACTATGGCACTCACTCTTAGTTCTGTTTTTTACCTGGGGACACAAAACTATGGCACTCACTCTTAGTTCTGTTTTTTACCTGGGGACACAAAACTATGGCACTCACTCTTAGTTATGTTTTTTACCTGGGGACACAAAAACTATGGCACTCACTCTTAGTTCAGTTTTTTTACCTGGGGACACAAAAACTATGGCACTCATTCTTAGTTCTGTTTTTTACCTGGGGACACAAAACTATGGCACTCACTCTTAGTTCTGTTTTTTTACCTGGGGACACAAAACTATGGCACTCACTCTTAGTTCTGTTTTTTACCTGGGGACACAAAACTATGGCACTCACTCTTAGTTCAGTTTTTTACCTGGGAACACAAAAACTATGGCACTCATTCTTAGTTCTGTTTTTTACCTGGGGACACAAAAACTATGGCACTCATTCTTAGTGCTGTTTTTTACCTGGGGACACAAAACTATGGCACTCACTCTTAGTTCTGTTTTTTTTACCTGGGGACACAAAACTATGGCACTCACTCTTAGTTCAGTTTTTTACCTGGGAACACAAAACTATGGCACTCACTCTTAGTTCTGTTTTTTACATGGGGACACAAAACTATGGCACTCACTCTTAGTTCTGTTTTTTACCTGGGGACACAAAACTATGGCACTCACTCTTGCAGGCCCATTTATCAAGCTCCGTACGGAGCTTGAAGGGCCGTGTTTCTGGCGAGTCTGAAGACTCGCCAGAAACACAACTTATGAAGCAGCGGTCTAAAGACCGCTGCTTCATAACCCTGTCCGCCTGCTCTGAGCAGGCGGACAGGAATCGCCGGAAATCAACCCGATCGAATACGATCGGGTTGATTGACACCTCCCTGCTGGCGGCCAATTGGCCGCGAGTCAGCAGGGGGCGGCGTTGCACCAGCAGCTCTTGTGAGCTGCTGGTGCAATGTTAAATGCGGAGAGCGTATTGTTCTCCGCATTTAGCGAGGTCTTGCGGACCTGATCCGCAGTATCGGATCAGGTCCGCAAGCCCTTTGATAAATGGGCCCCTTAGTTCTGTTTTGTACCTGGGGACACAAAACTATGGCACTCACTCTTAGTTCTGTTTTTTTACCTGGGGACACAAAACTATGGCACTCACTCTTAGTTCTGTTTTTTACCTGGGGACACAAAACTATGGCACTCACTCTTAGTTCTGTTTTTTACCTGGGGACACAAAACTATGGTACTCACTCTTAGTTCAGTTTTTTACCTGGGGACACAAAAACTATGGCACTCATTCTTAGTTCTGTTTTTTACCTGGGGACACAAAACTATGGCACTCACTCTTAGTTCAGTTTTTTTACCTGGGGACACAAAAACTATGGCACTCATTCTTAGTTCTGTTTTTTACCTGGGGACACAAAAACTATGGCACTCATTCTTAGTTCTGTTTTTTACCTGGGGACACAAAACTATGGCACTCACTCTTAGTTCTGTTTTTTACCTGGGGACACAAAACTATGGCACTCACTCTTAGTTCAGTTTTTTACCTGGGGACACAAAACTATGGCACTCACTCTTAGTTCAGTTTTTTTACCTGGGGACACAAAACTATGGCACTCACTCTTAGTTCTGTTTTGTACCTGGGGACACAAAACTATGGCACTCACTCTTAGTTCTGTTTTTTACCTGGGGGCACAAAACCTATGGCACTCACTCTTAGTTCTGTTTTGTACCTTGGGACACAAAACTATGGCACTCACTCTTAGTTCAGTTTTTTACCTGGGGACACAAAACTATGGCACTCATTCTTAGCTCTGTTTTTTACCTGGGGACACAAAACTATGGCACTCACTCTTAGTTCTGTTTTTTACCTGGGGACACAAAACTATGGCACTCACTCTTAGTTCTGTTTTTTACCTGGGGACACAAAACTATGAAACTCACTCTTAGTTCTGTTTTTTACCTCGGGACACAAAACTATGGCACTCATTCTTAGCTCTGTTTTTTTACCTGGGGACACAAAACTATGGCACTCACTCTTAGTTCTGTTTTTTACCTGGGGATACAAAACTATGGCACTCACTCTTAGTTCTGTTTTTTACCTGGGGACACAAAACTATGGCACTCACTCTTAGTTCTGTTTTGTACCTGGGGACACAAAACTATGGCACTCACTCTTAGTTCTGTTTTTTACCTGCGGACACAAAACTATGGCACTCACTCTTAGTTCAGTTTTTTACCTGGGGACACAAAACTATGGCACTCACTCTTAGTTCTGTTTTTTACCTAAAGACAAAAAACTATGGCACTCACTCTTAGTTCTGTTTTTTACCTGGGGACACAAAACTATGGCACTCTCTCTTAGTTCTGTTTTTTACCTGGGGACACAAAACTATGACACTCATTCTTAGTTCTGTTTTTTACCTGGGGACACAAAATGATGGCACTCACTCTTAGTTCAGTTTTTTTACCTGGGGACACAAAACTATAGCACTCACTCTTAGTTCTGTTTTTTACCTGGGGACACAAAACTATGGCACTCATTCTTAGCTCTGTTTTTTACCTGGGGACACAAAACTATGGCACTCACTCTTAGTTCTGTTTTGTACCTGGGGACACAAAACTATGGCACTCATTCTTAGTTCTGTTTTTTACCTGGGGACACAATACCTATTTCACTCATTCTTAGCTTTGTTTTTTACCTGGGGACACAAAACTATGGCACTCATTCTTAGTTCTGTTTTTTACTTGGAGACACAAAACTATGGCACTCACTCTTAGTTCTGTTTTTTACCTGGGGACACAAAACTATGGCACTCATTCTTAGTTCAGTTTTTTACCTGGGGACACAAAACTATGGCACTCACTCTTAGTTCTGTTTTTTACCTGGGGACACAAAACTATGGCACTCACTCTTAGTTCTGCTTTTTACCTGGGGACACAAAACTATGGCACTCACTCTTAGTTCTGCTTTTTACCTGGGGACACAAAACTATGACACTCATTCTTAGTTCTGTTTTTTACCTTGGGACACAAAACTATGGCACTCACTCTTAGTTCTGTTTTTTTACCTGGGGACACAAAACTATGGCACTCACTCTTAGTTCTGTTTTTTACCTGGGGACACAAAACTATGGCACTCACTCTTAGTTCTGTTTTTTACCTGGGGACACAAAACTATGGCACTCACTCTTAGTTATGTTTTTTACCTGGGGACACAAAAACTATGGCACTCACTCTTAGTTCAGTTTTTTACCTGGGGACACAAAAACTATGGCACTCATTCTTAGTTCTGTTTTTTACCTGGGGACACAAAACTATGGCACTCACTCTTAGTTCTGTTTTTTTACCTGGGGACAAAAAACTATGGCACTCACTCTTAGTTCTGTTTTTTACCTGGGGACACAAAACTATGGCACTCACTCTTAGTTCAGTTTTTTACCTGGGAACACAAAAACTATGGCACTCATTCTTAGTTCTGTTTTTTACCTGGGGACACAAAAACTATGGCACTCATTCTTAGTGCTGTTTTTTACCTGGGGACACAAAACTATGGCACTCACTCTTAGTTCTGTTTTTTTACCTGGGGACACAAAACTATGGCACTCACTCTTAGTTCAGTTTTTTACCTGGGGACACAAAACTATGGCACTCACTCTTAGTTCTGTTTTTTACCTGGGGACACAAAACTATGGCACTCACTCTTAGTTCTGTTTTTTACCTGGGGACACAAAACTATGGCACTCACTCTTGCAGGCCCATTTATCAAGCTCCGTACGGAGCTTGAAGGGCCGTGTTTCTGGCGAGTCTGAAGACTCGCCAGAAACACAACTTATGAAGCAGCGGTCTAAAGACCGCTGCTTCATAACCCTGTCCGCCTGCTCTGAGCAGGCGGACAGGAATCGCCGGAAATCAACCCGATCGAATACGATCGGGTTGATTGACACCTCCCTGCTGGCGGCCAATTGGCCGCGAGTCAGCAGGGGGCGGCGTTGCACCAGCAGCTCTTGTGAGCTGCTGGTGCAATGTTAAATGCGGAGAGCGTATTGTTCTCCGCATTTAGCGAGGTCTTGCGGACCTGATCCGCAGTATCGGATCAGGTCCGCAAGCCCTTTGATTAATGGGCCCCTTAGTTCTGTTTTGTACCTGGGGACACAAAACTATGGCACTCACTCTTAGTTCTGTTTTTTTACCTGGGGACACAAAACTATGGCACTCACTCTTAGTTCTGTTTTTTACCTGGGGACACAAAACTATGGCACTCACTCTTAGTTCTGTTTTTTACCTGGGGACACAAAACTATGGCACTCACTCTTAGTTCAGTTTTTTACCTGGGGACACAAAAAC
This sequence comes from Bombina bombina, assembly GCF_027579735.1. Lineage (NCBI taxonomy): Eukaryota > Metazoa > Chordata > Amphibia > Anura > Bombinatoridae > Bombina > Bombina bombina. The sequence goes on along the minus strand of NC_069509.1, from coordinate 15,721,400 downwards.
TATGGCACTCATTCTTAGTTCTGTTTTTTACCTGGGGACACAAAACTATGGCACTCACTCTTAGTTCAGTTTTTTTACCTGGGGACACAAAAACTATGGCACTCATTCTTAGTTCTGTTTTTTACCTGGGGACACAAAAACTATGGCACTCATTCTTAGTTCTGTTTTTTACCTGGGGACACAAAACTATGGCACTCACTCTTAGTTCTGTTTTTTACCTGGGGACACAAAACTATGGCACTCACTCTTAGTTCAGTTTTTTACCTGGGGACACAAAACTATGGCACTCACTCTTAGTTCAGTTTTTTTACCTGGGGACACAAAACTATGGCACTCACTCTTAGTTCTGTTTTTTACCTGGGGACACAAAACTATGGCACTCACTCTTAGTTCTGTTTTTTACCTGGGGACACAAAACTATGGCACTCACTCTTAGTTCTGTTTTTTACCTGGAGACACAAAACTATGGCACTCACTCTTAGTTCTGTTTTTTACCTGGGGACACAAAACTATGGCACTCACTCTTAGTTCTGTTTTTTACCTGGGGACACAAAACTATGGCACTCATTCTTAGTTCTGTTTTTTACCCGGGGACACAAAACTATGTCACTCACTCTTAGTTCTGTTTTTTACCTGGGGACACAAAACTATGGCACTCACTCTTAGTTCAGTTTTTTACCTGGGGACACAAAAACTATGGCACTCAATCTTAGTTCAGTTTTTTTACCTGGGGACACAAAACTATGGCACTCACTCTTAGTTCTGTTTTTTACCTGGGGACACAAGACTATGTCACTCACTCTTAGTTCAGTTTTTTACCTGGGGACACAAAACTATGTCACTCATTCTTAGTTCTGTTTTTTACCTGGAGACACAAAACTATGGCACTCATTCTTAGTTCTGTTTTTTACCTGGAGACACAAAACTATGTCACTCACTCTTAGTTTAGTTTTTTACCTGGGGACACAAAACTATGGCACTCACTCTTAGTTCTGTTTTTTACCTGGGGACACAAAAACAATGGCACTCACTCTTAGTTCAGTTTTTTTACCTGGGGACACAAAACCTATGGCACTCACTCTTAGTTCTGTTTTTTACCTGGGGACACAAAAACTATGGCACTCACTCTTAGTTCAGTTTTTTTACCTGGGGACACAAAACTATGGCACTCATTCTTAGTTCTGTTTTTTACCAGGGGGCACAAAACTATGGCACTCACTCTTAGTTCTGTTTTTTACCTGGGGACACAAAACTATGGCACTCATTCTTAGTTCAGTTTTTTACCTGGGGACACAAAACTATGGCACTCACTCTTAGTTCTGTTTTTTACCTGGGGACACAAAACTATGGCACTCATTCTTAGTTCAGTTTTTTACCTGGGGACACAAAACTATGGCACTCATTCTTAGATCTGTTTTTTACCTGGGGACATAAAACTATGGCACTCACTCTTAGTTCTTTTTTTTACCTGGGGACACAAAACCTATGGCACTCACTCTTAGTTCTGTTTTTTACCTGGGGACACAAAAACTATGGCACTCACTCTTAGTTCAGTTTTTTTACCTGGGGACACAAAACTATGGCACTCATTCTTAGTTCTGTTTTTTACCAGGGGACACAAAACTATGACACTCACTCTTAGTTCTGTTTTTTACCTAGGGACACAAAACTATGGCACTCATTCTTAGTTCAGTTTTTTACCTGGGGACACAAAAACTATGGCACTCAGTCTTAGTTCTGTTTTTTACCTGGGGACACAAAACTATGGCACTCATTCTTAGTTCAGTTTTTTACCTGGGGACACAAAACTATGGCACTCATTCTTAGTTCTGTTTTTTACCTGGGGACATAAAACTATGGCACTTACTCTTAGTTCTGTTTTTTACGTGGGGACACAAAAATATGTCACTCATTCTTAGCTCTGTTTTTTACCTGGGGACACAAAAACTATGGCACTCACTCTTAGTTCAGTTTTTTTACCTGGGGACACAAAACTATGGCACTCATTCTTAGTTCTGTTTTTTACCAGGGGACACAAAACTATGGCACTCACTCTTAGTTCTGTTTTTTACCTGGGGACACAAAACTATGGCACTCATTCTTAGTTCAGTTTTTTACCTGGGGACACAAAACTATGGCACTCACTCTTAGTTCTGTTTTTTACCTGGGGACACAAAACTATGGCACTCATTCTTAGTTCAGTTTTTTACCTGGGGACACAAAACTATGGCACTCATTCTTAGTTCTGTTTTTTACCTGGGGACATAAAACTATGGCACTCACTCTTAGTTCTGTTTTTTACCTGGAGACACAAAACTATGTCACTCACTCTTAGTTTAGTTTTTTACCTGGGGACACAAAACTATGGCACTCACTCTTAGTTCTGTTTTTTACCTGGGGACACAAAAACAATGACACTCACTCTTAGTTCAGTTTTTTTACCTGGGGACACAAAACCTATGGCACTCACTCTTAGTTCTGTTTTTTACCTGGGGACACAAAAACTATGGCACTCACTCTTAGTTCAGTTTTTTTACCTGGGGACACAAAACTATGGCACTCATTCTTAGTTCTGTTTTTTACCAGGGGGCACAAAACTATGGCACTCACTCTTAGTTCTGTTTTTTACCTGGGGACACAAAACTATGGCACTCATTCTTAGTTCAGTTTTTTACCTGGGGACACAAAACTATGGCACTCACTCTTAGTTCTGTTTTTTACCTGGGGACACAAAACTATGGCACTCATTCTTAGTTCAGTTTTTTACCTGGGGACACAAAACTATGGCACTCATTCTTAGTTCTGTTTTTTACCTGGGGACATAAAACTATGGCACTCACTCTTAGTTCTTTTTTTTACCTGGGGACACAAAACCTATGGCACTCACTCTTAGTTCTGTTTTTTACCTGGGGACACAAAAACTATGGCACTCACTCTTAGTTCAGTTTTTTTACCTGGGGACACAAAACTATGGCACTCATTCTTAGTTCTGTTTTTTACCAGGGGACACAAAACTATGGCACTCACTCTTAGTTCTGTTTTTTACCTGGGGACACAAAACTATGGCACTCATTCTTAGTTCAGTTTTTTACCTGGGGACACAAAACTATGGCACTCACTCTTAGTTCTGTTTTTTACCTGGGGACACAAAACTATGGCACTCATTCTTAGTTCAGTTTTTTACCTGGGGACACAAAACTATGGCACTCATTCTTAGTTCAGTTTTTTACCTGGGGACACAAAACTATGGCACTCATTCTTAGTTCTGTTTTTTACCTGGGGACATAAAACTATGGCACTCACTCTTAGTTCTGTTTTTTACCTGGGGACACAAAAATATGTCACTCATTCTTAGCTCTGTTTTTTACCTGGGGACACAAAAAACTATGGCACTCACTCTTAGTTCTGCTTTTTACCTGGGGACACAAAACTATGGCACTCACTCTTAGTTCTGTTTTTTACCTGGGGACACAAAACTATGGCACTCACTCTTAGTTCTGTTTTTTACCTGGGGAGACAAAACTATGGCACTCACTCTTAGTTCTGTTTTTTACCTGGGGACACAAAACTATGGCACTCACTCTTAGTTCTGTTTTTTACCTGGGGACACAAAACTATGGCACTCACTCTTAGTTCTGTTTTTTACCTGGGGACACAAAACTATGGCACTCATTCTTAGTTCTGTTTTTACCTGGGGACACAAAAACTATGGCACTCACTCTTAGTTCTGTTTTTACCTGGGGACACAAAAACTATGGCACTCACTCTTAGTTATGTTTTTACCTGGGGACACAAAACTATGGCACTCACTCTTAGTTATGTTTTTTACCTGGGGACACAAAAACTATGGCACTCATTCTTAGTTCTGTTTTTTACCAGGGGACACAAAACTATGGCACTCACTCTTAGTTCTGTTTTTTACCTGGGGACACAAAACTATGGCACTCACTCTTAGTTCTGTTTTTTACCTGGAGACACAAAACTATGGCACTCACTCTTAGTTCTGTTTTTTACCTGGGGACACAAAACTATGGCACTCATTCTTAGTTCTGTTTTTTACCTGGGGACACAAAACTATGGCACTCACTCTTAGTTCTGTTTTTTACCTGGGGACACAAAACTATGGCACTCAGTCTTAGTTCTGTTTTTTACCTGGGGACACAAAACTATGGCACTCACTCTTAGTTCTGTTTTTTACCTGGTGACATAAAACTATGGCACTCACTCTTAGTTCTGTTTTTTACCAGGGGACACAAAACTATGGCACTCACTCTTAGTTCTGTTTTTTACCTGGGGACACAAAACTATGGCACTCACTCTTAGTTCTGTTTTTTACCAGGGGACACAAAACTATGGCACTCACTCTTAGTTCTGTTTTTTACCTGGGGACACAAAACTATGGCACTCACTCTTAGTTCTGTTTTTTACCTGGGGACACAAAACAATGCACTCACTCTTAGTTCTGTTTTTTACCTGGGGACACAAAACTATGGCACTCACTCTTAGTTCTGTTTTTTACCTGGGGACACAAAACTATGGCACTCATTCTTAGTTCTGTTTTTTACCTGGGGACACAAAACTATGGCACTCACTCTTAGTTCTGTTTTGTACCTGGGGACATAAAACTATGGCACTCACTCTTAGTTCTGTTTTTTACCTGGGGACACAAAACTATGTCACTCACTCTTAGTTCTGTTTTTTACCTGGGGACACAAAACTATGGCACTCACTCTTAGTTCTGTTTTTTACCTGGGGACACAAAAACTAGCGCAGAGGGCTGAGTGAGGCCCTTTTGTCACCAATTGGCCATTCCTGGTCTAGAGGAAATTAGTGGGAACATAACAAATTTAATAAAGGTTCTACATTGTATCAGTGATTGGTGGTTTCATGCAGTGTTTTCACACTTTGTTTATCTGTAATTCGGGTTGATCACTTCTCTTTCTTTCCTTCCTTTATTTAGCTCTTGGCTATGATTTCACAGTTGCTACAGGTGTAGTTTTTCATGGTCATTTAAAGTTATTCTCATTCACAAGCTGTGGTCCTAAATGCATAGCCTCCTACTGCCTCTCAACCTGCTATAGAACCAGGTGTCTGCATTTACCAGAATACTGGGTATTACCTCTGTACTTCCATTCTGTTTTCATTGGAAACCGTTACATTTTATTTTGTTTCTGCATGAGTGCCTGCACTTTATTTAGCTTTGCTTGCTCACCTGTTTACTTAGCAATAAGCAGCAGTTTGTTCCAGCCTAAAAGAACCTAACTAGTTTGCTATACACTGAACTAAACTTGTGTAATCATATTAGTCCAGACTCGCCGTATCTCTTGTTACAGTCACCTTGTTTGCAATCTAATAATAATATTTAAGCGTGTGCATTTGTTTTTTATCTACTAACAAACAGCTACATTACAAGTTATGCGTGCTATAGGGAAATTAACGAACGTAACAAAAGTTACATAATTTAACCCTTTATAGCGCAGCCATTACAAGTTTTCAAACAGCTAGCTTGTGCGTGCGATATGGGGTTTTTAAACTCCATACCGCACAAAATACAAGCGCTGTTTTGACGTGCTCATGCACGCTTTCTCCATAGACATTAATGGGAGAGCGGGTCAGAAAAAAAACCTAACACCTGCGATCGCGGAATGAAAAGCTCCGTAACACAACCACATTGATGTCTATGGGGAAAAAAACTAACGTTTAAACCTAACATTCTAACATAAACCTCATATCTAAACACCCCTAATCTGCTGCCCCAACATCGCCGACACCTAACTACAGTTATTAACCCCTAATCTGCCGCTCCCGATATCGCTATCACTATATTAAAGTTATTAACCCCTATTCCATTGCACCCCAACATCGCTGCCACTACTATATTAAAGATATTAACTGCTATTCCACCGCTCCCTGGCATCGCTGCCACTAAGTAAAGGTATTAACCCCTAAACCTCTGGCCTCCCACATCAATATGACTAAATAAACTTATTAACCATTAAACCACCAGTACCCCAAATCACAACAAACTAAATTAAACTATATTTAACCCTAAACCTAATCCTAACCCTAATGTAACCCTAACTCTAAACCTTACACCCTCTTACTTTAACATAATTAAAATAGAACTAAACTAAAGTTATAATTATTAACTAAATAATACCTACTTAAGACTAAATACATACTTACATGTGAAATAAAACCTAAGCTAGCTACAATATAACTAATAGTTACATTGTAGCTAGCTTTGGTTTTATTTTTATTTCACAGGTAAGTTTGTATTTATTTTAACTAGGCAGACTAGTTAGTAAAAAGGTATTAACTATTTACTAACTACCTAGTTAAAATAAATACAAACTTACCTGTGAAATAAAACCTAACCTGCCTTACACTAAAACCTACCATTACAAAAAATAACAAACGGATTATACAAAACAATACAAGTTATTCCTATTCTAATACCCTTTAAACAAAAACAAAAAAACACAGCAAAATAAAAAACTAAATCTAGAATAAACTACCAATAGCCCTTAAAAGGGCTGATTGTAGGGCATTGCCCTAAATTAAATAGCTCTTTTACCTGAAAAAAAATTACAAAGACCCCCTAACATTACAAACCCCAACCCCCCAAAACCCACAAAATAAAAAAAAACTATCTGGGGGGCGTGTCCGGGAGGCGGCCATACTAGGATGCTTTTACAAGAGCTCCTCATTGAACATCCACTACTAAGCTGTTTTTTGAGATATGCATACCGATTGAGGTAGCAAATATCTATCTACTGGATAGAGGAAGAAATTCTGAACAGTTTGATATCCATGGAGCTAGATTTATGACTGGAAGGCCCAACCCCTGGACCATAATAATATTAGGCGCGGCATAGTGCTGCGACTTTCAGCTTTTTATTCCCCCACGAACCAAGCAACGTAGCTTCTATTAGTTTACTGGCTGCCGCAGCAGAGAGATCACTCAGCATGGAGGGACCGGGCAAGTTATTACGAGCTTTACTGCTACAATTAGAATCTAAATTGGATGGCTGTATGCTCGACCTCATAGCCACAGCACGGAGCACAAGACGGGATACACAGACAACCTTCTGGCCTACCCCAGACATACACATGGTCTCACTGCAAAGGCTCTCGATATTTAGCCCTGAAATTACCCATATGGAGGTTTCATCTGTTAGCATAAGCCCCGATGAGAGAGAGGAATCTTCCCATGTTACCAGCCTACCCGCCGGGGATATCAGAATCCGAGATCCTAACTACCCAAAGCCTGCATCGCAATTCAATATGGAGACGATTGCACAGCTATAGGTCGGGGGGAGAGCGGCCGACTCCCGTGGCCCAAGATCAGCAAGATATAGCATCTCACACAAAGGGAAACTGCAGGAGGCTGTGCAGTTGCGAGTCTGGGCATTCCTTTTAACCTTTCAACAGATTCAGAGAAATAATTGCTGTAGGTTGACTCTGGGACAAAAATAGATTTATCACTACTTTAAGTATGATGTTTTTATGTTAAATAACTACATACCTTTGACTAATGTCCCATATTCTATAATCAGGTGCTAAACACAACTTGTTATTCATTCCATAGCTATTATGTAAAGGTCACGCCTTATGTTTCATAACTTTATTAAAGTATCACCCTATAAGGCAATTTGAATCACCAGGGAGTTTAAAATAGTTCAATAATTGTAAAAATGAGGTATCACATGCCTAGATAGTTATTGCCTTTAGAGAAAATATATCTTGCTATTTTAAGTGAATTGCATGGTGTGTGCCTGGACAACTAAACATATAAGGATATATGTGATAAATTAGTATCATCCTATCTCTTTGAACACATATAGAGTTTATTCAGGATCCAACTCTTAGCAATACCTATCTGTATCTGTAATTTATGCTCATGATAATGTATCTTCAATATGTTTTGTTGCACTACCTCAATAAAAATCTTTGATTTAAAAAAAACCCTAATCTACCTATTGCCCATAAAAGGGTATTTTGCTCTTTTGCTGCCCAAACCCTAATCTAAAAAAAACCCACCAAAAAAACCCTTAAAGGGACATTGAACCAATTTTTTTTTTCTTTCGTGATTCAGACAGAGCATGTGACTTTTTTTTTTTTTTAAATCTTTATTTACAACCAGCATTATGTACAGTTTAATAGAAAAAGAAGAAACAAAAACATATCTTATGCCACACAGGGCAGATAATTTTCCAAAACTAATATGAACCAAAAGGCAGTTATTTTCAATGTTCTTGATATTATGCAGAATTGTACCAATGTACATTATCAATAAAAAAAAGACAAAAGTAAATTATATTCTCTGCTGGGATTTTTCAATCAATTTTCTCGACCCCCATGAAAACCAATCATTCTACTGAGCATGCGATTTTAAGCAACTTTCTAATTTATTCCTATTATCAATTTTTCTTTGTTCTCTTGCTATCTTTATTTGAAAAAGAAGGCATTTTTGTTTCAGCCCTCTGGACAGCACTTTTTTATTGGTGGATTAATTTATCCACCAATCAGCAAGAACAACCCAGGTTGTTCTCCAAAAATGGTCCGGCATCTAAACTTACATTCTTGCATTTCAAATAAAGATACCAAGAGAATGAAGAAAATTTGATAATAGGAGTAAATTAAGTTGCTTAAAATGTCATGATCTATCTGAAGCACAAAAGAAAAAATTTGGGTTCAGTTTCCCTTTAATAAAACACTAACCCGCGGCAATCCACTTACAGTTTTTGTAAGTCCTGCTTGAACGATCTTCCTCCAGGCGGCAAGAAGTCTTCATCCAGATGGCCTCTTCTATCTTCCTCCAGGCTGCATCTTCTATCTTGATCCTGGTGGCAATAGAATGAGAGCTACTTAAATCCTATTGGCTGATTTGAGCAGCTATAATTCAAATTAGTTGATTAAATTTTTTCAGCCAATAGGAATGCAAGGGATGCCCTTTTGAAACGGCTCTCTTGCATTGAAGATTCAGTGCATGACGGCGACCGTATCAAGAGGATGCTCTGCGCCGGATGTCTTCAGGATGAACCCGCTCCACATCGCCGGGATCAAGATAGAATATGTAGCCTGGATGAAGATAGAAGAGGCCATCTGGATGAAGAATTCTCGCCGCCTGGATTAAGATCGTTCAAGCAGGACTTAGAAAACTGTAAGTGGATCGTCTGGGGTTAGTCTTAGGTTTTTTTTTTAAGGGTTTTTTGGGTGGTTTTTTTTCTAGATTAGGGTCTGGGCAGCAAAAGAGCTAGAGTGCACTTTTAAGGGCAATGCCCATACAAATGCCCTTTTCAGGGCAATGGGTAGATTAGTTTTTTTTAGAATTAGGTTTTTTATTTTGGGGGGTTGGTTTGGTGATGGGTTTTACTGTTGGGGGTGTCTTTGTATTTTCTTTAAGGGAAAATAGCTTGATATCTTTGGGGCCATTTTAAGGGCTATTGGTAGTTTATTGTAGGCTAGGTTTTTTTATTTTGGGTGGGATTTTTTATTTTGATAGGGCTATTAGATTACGTGTAATTCATTTTTATTTTGGATAATTTTGTTTGTTATTTTTCGTAATTTAGTCTTTTTTATTTTTTGTAATTAGATACTTTGTAATTTTTAGAGTAGTGTTAGGATTTTTTTAATGTGTAGTTTAGTTTTTTAATTGGTAGTTAGTTTAATTTTCGTTTAATAATTATATTAGTTTAATTTTATTTTTTTAGTTCTTTTTTTTTTTTTTTTTAAATAAAGTTTTTTATTGAGGTATTAAGAATATACATCAAGAGATAAGACTCAAACATTCTAAAGACATAAAATTTTCAGTAAATACTAAGAGGTTACATTTCTATTAACATCAAAATTGACAATGATATCGTATTGGTAAACCTACAAAAAGGAGGATACAGATATTCATAAGGTACTGTGTAGGTAATTATTTTACGTTAGATATGATGAAAGGTAGTCAAGGGTAATGTTAAGTCTGTATAGTAAGGACCTCAGTTTTTGTATAATAAGATAGATTATGGTAACTACTGCTCAGGCATAGTATAAACTAGATAAGAGATTATATAGTTGCAGAAAATAATTTTAAAGTGAATATATGATGAGCATAGTTAGCGAGAAGATAAATGGGGTAAGGGGATGCAGCGGGCAAGAGCCGCTCAGAAGAGGGTAGGGAGGTGTTTGGAGAGTACAATCCAGTCAACTAAGAGTATATAGATGGGGGCAGGGAGTATAGCTAGATGTTGTTACTGGAGGAACAGATTTGAGTGAAAATTGGATAATACTAATCTTTGATGCCGTGACTAGAGCTACTCTTATAAAGATGTAAGGCGAAGTGTAGGTAGGCAGAGAATTTTTCAGGTATATATGGTGTTGTGTATAGCCATGAGCAAGTGCTGCTAGGAGCAATTATAGGGAGCTAGTGGCATTACCGGTTATCCACAGAAATGTTATATCCGGGAGTAATAGTGGGAATTATATAGTAAAGTAAACCTTGCATTTCTATAGTTCCTATTCTTATATGTGGCAGGTTTATGTCACATAGGGTGGTCATATAGGTTGCAATGTCATGTTCTGCTACTAGCTAAGAGTACAGGAGAGAATAGTAGCCATGTTAATACTTCCCCTTTAACATACGTAGGCACTCATGAAATATAAGAATAAAACCTTGGTGTTAGGTTCTTCCAACCTTTGCGTCCCTCATGATACATCGGTCACCTTTATACCTACCCACATCTAGAATAGTAAAGGATGAGGGGGTAGGATACTTATCTCAGTCACTTTTGGACCGTATCATGTAGAATATGGAGGGGGGGGAGTACCAATTATAAGAGTAGGGCATATGTAATTTTGATGGTAGTAATATGTAGGTATATGATAAGAGCCCCTCTTGTTAAATTATTTGAGAAGGTCCTAATTGTAAAAGAGCTACCATCAATGACAGAAAGGGAAATATATATGAGGACTACAGCTGCAAGGCTTAGGAGCTTAGAAGTAGAAGAGTGGTCTGCCTAGATGTAACATAAAGTGTAAGATATGTACAGATTGTTCAACATTAATACAAAGCCTCAAAATTACTTTTAATGCAAGTAGGACCCAGTCAGGTATAGCTAGAGTCACCCCACGGCTGAATGCTGGCCTGTCAGTAACACAATGAAGCAGTGTAGGATTATAGCGTGAGGGCAGATATATCAATTGGGGAAAGTGGGTCAGTCCTGGCAAGTCCCCGCCATAACATAGATCCGCAGCAACATAGACTATCTTTCCTATGCGAGGTATATTTTTCAGAGATGTTGGAGTCAGATATTTTGGGGTTAGCTAAAGGGGCTAAGATATATAAGTTTACATGAGAGCTGAGATATACATCAGTCTAATGCACATTAAGACCACAAGTAAAACTAAAGCTTAGAGCAGTTTCTATGTGACAAACTCTTCTTGATACACAAGAACCACAAAAAAAATAAATAAAAAAAAATAAAGCAACAACAACAGAGAGAACATGGATAAGAGGCGTCTCGCCATATAATAGTTGCGATGTCTGTAAAAGTCAGCCCACACCAACACTCATACAATGCCGCTGCAGTCTGTTGTGAACCCGCATGACAGTTCCATCTTCCAATGTATGTTGGAATAAACCTCTCCTGGCTAAGTGGGTTATGTCATGTGCGATTAGGCTAATAAGCCGATAACGAGTAGGCCCCGATCTCCGAGCAGAGGAGCCGGCCGCATCTCCCAAGCCGGAAGCCGGAGGTAACCGGTCAAATGCCTGTATCTCTCCAGAGCGCACAAAAGGAACTGTCATCGATCGGATAGGTTGCGCACATGTGGCTGGCACAGTAAACTTAATAACTGGTAGGTCAGCACTCACAAGTGGATATTGCTGGGTATACTCATCGTAGGAGGGTGGCGGGCTGGTTAGGCTGCAGACTGCATCATCTGCGTTGCTAATTATTTGACTGTAGCTTGGGGCACCGTCAGACTCCTCTCTCTGTAGTTGTAAGCACTGCTGCTCTGGGGATATGTCCTCCGTTAAATCTGTGGAGACTGAATCTCTATCAGTAAGGTATCCGATGTGGCCTTGTTCTGGTATGCCTCTGATAATGGCGGTAAGTTCGTCAAACCATCTGTCTGCCCTACACACAAGATCCTTCAGTACGGTATGCATATCTATGTGTTCCATATTGAACTAGCAGTATAGTGACTTTATTGTACTCTGCTATCTGGAGGGGTATTAGTAGAGTTGATAGTTGAAGGCCGGCGCCGCTTCTTGTGACGGTGTAATTCAAGTCTTCAAAACACACTGAAACTAGGTTTTACTGATGCCCAGTAGTACTTGCCGGTATTAGGGATCAAATACAATCGTTGGAAATCAGTAGTTTGGTAGAGATCAAACAAAATTGAATTGAAAGTTTATATTAGATCCAGAGCTGCTGAACAGTGCGACTTGTCATGGTGCCGGCTAGACACGCCCCCCTTTTTAGTACTTTTAATGTGACAGGTAAGTTTTAATTTAATTTAAGATAGATAGAAATTGTAATTTTAATATAAAGTCAGGGTGGTGTCAGGTTTAGGGGTTAATAGTTTAGTATATTTCGTTGTGGGGGGCTTGCGGTTTAGTGGTTAATAGGTTTATTATAGTGGCGGCAGTGTAGTGCATAATAACTTAAGTATAGTGGGGAAGATGTGGGTGGATGGCAGATTAGGGGTTAATAATATTTAAATAGTGTTTGCTATACGGGAGGGCAGCGGTTTAGGGGTTAATAACTTTAGTACAGTGACGGCAATATTGGGGAGCGGTGGAATAGGGGTTAATAAATGTTATTAGTGGCGGTGATGTCGGGGGCAGCAGATTAGGGGTTTATAACTTTAATACTGTATAGTATTTGTGATGCGGGAGGGCCTCAGTTTAAGGGTTAGTAGGTAGATTATGGGTGCTTTCAAAATCCAATAGGGGAAGTGGTTAAGGTGTATGCACTGTATAAAGAAATGTATAAATAGTCCTGAAACCAATTCCTTGTAAGGCCACTGCACAACTTAGACTGTTTGTAAAGGAAAGAATGTGGCGGTGTTCCCCAAAACAACCCCCACACTAATATCATTCACAAGGGACCACTCCCAGACATCCGTATATACACAAAATAAAATGCTTGACTCACCACTCTTCAATCCCTTGGTGTGGTGTTCTTTCAGATCAGGATGCTGAGTCCAGTACTGGTGTGAAAAGTTGTGTCTTGTATTCCAGGATTATTACTCTCTGCCCATTATTCCATTTTCAGGGCCCTGAAAGACTTCACCTATGTCCCTTAGATGAAAAGACAGTCAGTGCAGTGTGCCTCTAGCCCACCTACCGCAATTTAAATCCAAAACCTGTGCTCACTGTTTGGCCAAGTAATAAGCAAAGCATCAGAAAAAATGTGTAACAGGAGCACCAAGTATATGGATAAAAAACCAAACTTTATTTAGAACATAAAGGGTATCTTAACCCCTGGGTAAGAACATACAATTATAGTTAAACAGATGACAAAAAGGCTGACCGGTTTCGGCTGTTGCCTTACTCCTAGCCTGAAGCAGGCTAGGAGTAAGGCAACAGCCGAAACCGGTCAGCCTTTTTGTCATCTGTTTAACTATAATTGTATGTTCTTACCCAGGGGTTAAGATACCCTTTATGTTCTAAATAAAGTTTGATTTTTTATCCATATACTTGGTGCTCCTGTTACACATTTTTTCTGATGCTTAGATTATGGGTGTTTAGTGTACTTTGTAGCAGTTTAGTTATAAGTATTATGTTACAGTTTTGTAGCGTAAAACTCAAAACTACTGCTTATAGATTGCGGAACGGATCTTGTCGGTATAGTCTGCAATGCAAGCTTTTTAGCCTCACCACAAAACTCGTAATGGCTGCGCTATGGAAGTCCCATGAAAAAACTTACGGTTAGATTACGAGTTTTTGCAGGTAATGGTGTGCGGTGCTAACAAACCCTTTTTCTTTTCTCCCCGCTGACGTAAGACAACGCTGGTATACAAGCTTTCTGCAAGCCGGCGTTAGCCTCAGAAAAGTGAGCGTTGAGCAAATTTTAGCTCCACATCTCACCTCAATACCAGCGTTGCTTAAGTCAGCGGTGAGCTGGCTGAACTTGCTCGTGCACGATTTCCCCCATAGGAAACAATGGGGCTGAGCTGGCTGAAAAAAAAACTAACACCTGCAAAAAAGCAGCGTTCAGCTCCTAACGCAGCCCCATTGTTTCCTATGGGGAAATAAAAGTTATGTCTACACCTAACACCCTAACATGAACCCCGAGTCTTAACACCCCTAATCTTACACTTATTAACCCCTAATCTGCTGCCCCGACATCCACCTACATAATATTATTAACCCCTAATCTGCCGCTCCAGACACCGCCGCCACCTACATTATACTTATGAACCCCTAATCTGATGCCCCCAACATCGGCGAACCCTACATTATATTTATTAACCCCTAATCTGCCCCCCATGTTGCCGCAACTATATTAAATTTAATAACCCCTAATCTGCCGCTGCCAACGTTGCCGCCACTATAATACATTTATTAACCCCTAAACCTAAGTCTCACAATAACCCTAACCCCTCCTAACTTAAATATAATTTAAATAAATCTAAATAAATTTACTATAATTAACTAAATTATTCCTATTTAAAACTAAATACTTACCTGTAAAATAAACCTTAAGATAGCTACAATATAACTAATAGTTACATTGTAGCTAGCTTAGGGTTTATTTTTATTTTACTGGCAACTTTGTATTTATTTTAACTAGGTAGAATAGTTATTAAATAGTTATTAACTATTTAATAACTACCTAGTTAAAATAAGTACAAATTTACCTGTAAAATAAACCCTTACCTAAATTACAATTACACCTAACTCTACACTATAATTAAATTAATTACCTAAACTAACTACAATTAATTACAATTAAATTAAATATACTAAATTACTGAAAAAAACCCACTAAATTACAGAAAATAAAAAAGAAATTACACATTTTTAAACTAATTACACCTAATATAATCCCCCTAATTAAATAAAAAAGCCCCCCCAAAATAATAAAATGCCCTACCCTATACTAAATTGCAAATAGCCCTTAAAAGGGCTTTTTGCGGGGCATTGCCCCAAAGTAATCAGCTCTTTTACCTGTAAAAAAAAATACAATACCCCCCAACATTAAAACCCACCACCCACACACCCGACCCTACTCTAAAACCCACCCAATCCCCCCTTAATAAAACCTAACACTACTCCCTTGAAGATCACCCTACCTTGAGACGTCTTCACCCAGCTGGGCACAAGTGGTCCTCCAGAGGGGCAGAAGCTGACGAAAGGATCAAGACTTCACCTACTGACTCAAAACGTCACATAGCTGATGCTAGGAAAAGAACCCTCTTCCAAACCAGCCACTGTTTACTGCTCACACACCCCCACGGGCGAATGTGAATAACCCACATTGAGGACAAACCGGGAATACTAACTACAATACACTCCTTGTCAGCTGAGCAGCCACTGCCAAGAGCCGCACCGCAACGTACATCTTACAACAAAGGAATTTTGATAAGTCTCTGAAAAGACCCCCGCAGGAGCGGGTAGACACACCACTTTTAACATTGAGAGCCGTGATCCTGCTCAGATATAAAACACTAAGACCACTGTAAAGAAGTAGACTGCTATCGGCAGTCTCCTCCTCTTTTGAGAGATGCATATCCATTCTGGGAAGTCACTTTACACGGACGATTCTCCTCAGAAAATACTCAGGTTTTTTATCAGTAGCTCTTACATATGAGAGCAGATCTACTCCTTACACATCTAAACCTCTCCGTCTAGACGTAGAGAGGAGGGGGGTAAGGTACTGTGAGAGCCATTAGACAACCGTTAGACTCTAGCTCATATCGCTGTTAAAACATTCTTTCAGTTTTTTTCTCTGGACGTCCAGCATTGTATTTTATTTAAAATTCTGCCAATTATCTCTGTCTGTATATATTTTGACAGTTTTTTATGATAACTTAGGATTGGTTCACATATGAGTTTGAGCCAATAAGTTTTTACAACCAATTGTTTAATAAATTATATATTTACTCCATTTATGAATTTCTGATATGGGTATTTTTATGTGACTTTTTACATATTTATACATATTTTACATATTAATATATATTTGTTCACCATTTTCTAATTAATAAATTCTTGTATAGACCTACACACTTTAGGATTCTGCTTTTAACAAGCTCGTTGTTTAGTGTTAGGCTGACTATTTATATGACCTTATCCAAAATTAATTTGTAACTAATATTTGTTCCTAATTTATTCTTATATACAGGGAGTGCAGAATTATTAGGCTAATGAGTATTTTGACCACATCATCCTCTTTATGCATGTTGTCTTACTCCAAGCTGTATAGGCTTGAAAGCCTACTACCAATTAAGCATATTAGGTGATGTGCATCTCTGTAATGAGAAGGGGTGTGGTCTAATAACATCAACACCCTATATCAGGTGTGCATAATTATTAGGCAACTTCCTTTCCTTTGGCAAAATGGGTCAAAAGAAGGACTTGACAGGCTCAGAAAAGTCAAAAATAGTGAGATATCTTGCAGAGGGATGCAGCACTCTTAAAATTGCAAAGCTTCTGAAGCGTGATCATCGAACAATCAAGCGTTTCATTCAAAATAGTCAACAGGGTCGCAAGAAGCGTGTGGAAAAACCAAGGCGCAAAATAACTGCCCATGAACTGAGAAAAGTCAAGCGTGCAGCTGCCAAGATGCCACTTGCCACCAGTTTGGCCATATTTCAGAGCTGCAACATCACTGGAGTGCCCAAAAGCACAAGGTGTGCAATACTCAGAGACATGGCCAAGGTAAGAAAGGCTGAAAGACGACCACCACTGAACAAGACACACAAGCTGAAACGTCAAGACTGGGCCAAGAAATATCTCAAGACTGATTTTTATAAGGTTTTATAGACTGATGAAATGAGAGTGAGTCTTGATGGGCCAGATGGATGGGCCCATGGCTGGATTGGTAAAGGGCAGAGAGCTCCAGTCCGACTCAGGCGCCAGCAAGGTGGAGGTGGAGTACTGGTTTGGGCTGGTATCATCAAAGATGAGCTTGTGGGGCCTTTTCGGGTTGAGGATGGAGTCAAGCTCAACTCCCAGTCCTACTGCCAGTTTCTGGAAGACACCTTCTTCAAGCAGTGGTACAGGAAGAAGTCTGCATCCTTCAAGAAAAACATGATTTTCATGCAGGACAATGCTCCATCACACGCGTCCAAGTACTCCACAGCGTGGCTAGCAAGAAAGGGTATAAAAGAAGAAAATCTAATGACATGGCCTCCTTGTTCACCTGATCTGAACCCCATTGAGAACCTGTGGTCCATCATCAAATGTGAGATTTACAAGGAGGGAAAACAGTACACCTCTCTGAACAGTGTCTGGGAGGCTGTGGTTGCTGCTGCACGCAATGTTGATGGTGAACAGATCAAAACACTGACAGAATCCATGGATGGCAGGCTTTTGAGTGTCCTTGCAAAGAAAGGTGGCTATATTGGTCACTGATTTGTTTTTGTTTTGTTTTTGAATGTCAGAAATGTATATTTGTGAATGTTGAGATGTTATATTGGTTTCACTGGTAAAAATAAATAATTGAAATGGGTATATATTTGTTTTTTGTTAAGTTGCCTAATAATTATGCACAGTAATAGTCACCTGCACACACAGATATCCCCCTAAAATAGCTATAACTAAAAACAAACTAAAAACTACTTCCAAAACTATTCAGCTTTGATATTAATGAGTTTTTTGGGTTCATTGAGAACATGGTTGTTGTTCAATAATAAAATTAATCCTCAAAAATACAACTTGCCTAATAATTCTGCACTCCCTGTAGACCTACACACACTTTAGTATTCTGCTTTCAACAAGCTCGTCTTTTAGTGTTAGGCTGACTATATTTATGACCTTATACATATTTATTTGTTAATACTTACTATTCAGTCCCTTGGTATATGGCCTTCCCTGAGTTTTAAAATTTCGTTGGAGATATCCATCAATATATTATATATTATTATTTATATAGGTTACCCCCTAGCTGTACACTGCCAGTACTTCCTCCCCTTCATTGTCCACACATTTTCTTGAGGATCTTAGTTTGGGGGATCCTCCGGTACTTGGCTTTATGATTCCAAAAGTGCCTACTCTTGTCTTTATTGTGTCAAAGAACTGAAACATGTGGGCAGTCTGCAGAGGCTTAGATACAAGGTAATCACAGAGGTAAAAAGTATATTAATATTACTGAGATAAAGGGCAATCTGCAGAGGCTTAGATACAAGGTAATCACAGAGGTAAAAAGTATATTGATATAACTGAGATAAGGAGCAGTCTGCTGAGGCTTAGATACAGGGTAATCACAGAGATAAAACATATATTAATATAACTGAGATAAGGAGCAGTCTGCAGAGGCTTATATACAAGGTAATCACAGAGGTAAAAAGTATATTATTATAAATGAGATAAGGGGCAGTCTGTGGAGGCTTAGCTACAAGGTAATCACAGAGGTAAAAAGTATATTAATATAAAAGATAAAGAGCAGTCTGCAGAGGCTTAGATACATGGTAATCACAGAGGTAAAAAGTATATTAATATAACTGAGATAAGGAGCAGTCTGTTGAGGCTTAGATACAGGGTAATCACAGAGATAAAACATCTTAGATACTATTGGGGGTAGATATCAAGCCGTCAACCTCAAATACGCTGGAATTCCACAGCGTATTTGTAACGAGGCTGATTCGCATTAGTTATCAAAGGCTAGAGACCAGCAAAAGTAGAATTTTGTGATGTAAGCTTCGATCCGCCGGACTCAGTCCGACACAGATCGATCCTTACGTCACTCCAGATGTTCCGCACACAAGTGCGGCACAATCTGATTATTTTTGCTAGTTATCAAAAAACTAGCAGGTACGCTCGGCACTTTTACGGCCCAGCGTACCTGGTTTTCAATGAAGTCTGACCATAGCGAAATTACAAGTTCGCTGCTGCCAGAAATCCCATTGAGTTCTATGGGAGCTGTCTACACCTAACACCCTAACATGTACCCCGAGTCTAAACACCCCTAATCTTCCCCCCCTACACTGCCGCAACTAAATAAAGTTATTACCCCCTAAACCGCCGCTTCCGGAGCCCACCGCAAGCTACTCTATACATATTAACCCTTAATTTGCCACTCCCTGACCCAGCCGCATCTATAATATATGTATTAACCCCTAAACCGCCGCTCCCAGACCCCGCCGCCACCTACATGATACCTATTAAACCCTATCCTGCCCCCCTATACCGCCGCCCTCTATAATAAAGTTATTAACCCCTATCCTGCTGATCCCGCACCTCGCCGCAACTAAATAAATAGTTTAACCCCTAAACCGCCACTCCTGGACCCCCTTGCAACCTATATTAAATTTATTAACCCTAATCTGCCCCCCCCTACACCTATAATACATTTATTCACCCCTATCCTGCCCCCCACTACACCGCCGACACTGTAATAAAATTATTAACTCCTAAACCTAAGTCTAACACTAACCCTAAAACCCCCTAACGTAAATATTAATTAAATAAATCTAAATAATATTTCTCTTATTAACTAGCGGCTAGATTTAGAGTTGGGCGGTAGCCATCAAAACGCTCACTTTACAGCTGTGACTTTTCCATACCGCAGATCCCCCTACGCCATTTGCGTATCCTATCTTTTCAATGGGATCTTTCTAACGCCGGTATTTAGAGTCGTGGCTGAAGTGAGCGTTAGAAATCTAACGACAAAACTCCAGCCTCAGAAAAAAAACAGGAGTTAAGAGCTTTCTGGGTTAACGCTGGTTTATAAAGCTCTTAACTACTGTGCTCTAAAGTAGACTAACACCCATAAACTACCTATGTACCCCTAAACCGAGGTCCCCCCACATCGCCGCCACTATATTAAAATTTTTTAACCCCTAATCTGCCGCTCCGTACACCGCCGCCAGCTACGTTATCCCTATATACCCCTAACATCGCCGACCACTATGTTATATTTATTAACCCCTAATCTGCTGCCCCTGCTATCGGTGACACCTGCATATTATTATTAACCCCTAATCTGCCACTCCGTACACCGCCGCAACATACATTATAGTTATGTACCCCTAATCTGCTGCCCCTAACACCGCCGACCCCTATATTATATTTATTAACCCCTAATCTGCCCCCCACAAGGTCGCCGCCAGCTACCTACAATAATTAACCCCTAATCTGCCGACCGGAGCTCACCGCTACTATAATAAATGTATTAACCCCTAAAGCTAAGTCTAACCCTAACACTAACACCCCCCTAAGTTAAATATAATTTAAATCTAACGAAATAAATTAACTCTTAGTAAATAAATTATTCCTATTTAAAACTAAATACTTACCTGTAAAATTAACCCGAATATAGCTACAATAAAAATTATAATTATATTGTAGCTATTTTAGGATTAATATTTATTTTACAGGCAACTTTGTATTTATTTTAACCAGGTACAATAGCTATTAAATAGTTAATAACTATTTAATAGTTACCTATTTAAAATAATTACAAAATTGCCTGTAAAATAAATCCTAACCTAAGTTACAATTAAACCTAACACTACACTATCAATAAATAAATTAAATAAAATACCTACAATTATCTACAATTAAACCTAACACTACACTATCAATAAATTAATTAAATACAATATCTACAAATAAATACAATTAAATAAACTAACTAAAGTACAAAAAATAAAAAAGAACTAAGTTACAAAAAATAAAACAATATTTACAAACATTAGAAAAATATTACAACAATTTTAAACTAATTACACCTACTCTAAGCCCCCTAATAAAATAACAAAGACCCCCAAAATAAAAAAATGCCCTACCCTATTCTAAATTAAAAAAGTTCAAAGCTCTTTTACCTTACCAGCCCTGAAAAGGGCCCTTTGCGGGGCATGCCCCAAAGAATTCAGCTATTTTGCCTGTAAAAAAACCACATACAATACCCCCCCCCAACATTACAAGCCACCACCCACATACCCCTAACCAAAACCCCCTTAAATAAACCTAACACTAAGCCCCTGAAGATCTTCCTACCTTATCTTCACCTCGCCGGGTATCACACCGATCCCTCCTGGCTCCGATGTCTTGATCCAAGCCAAAGCGGGGGGCTGAAGATGTCCATGATCTGGCTGAAGTCTTCATCCAAGCGGGTGCTGAAGAGGTCCATGATCCGGCTGAAGTCTTCTATCAACGGCATCTTCAATCTTCTTTCTTCCGGAGCCATCATCTTCCAGCCGACGCGGATCCAACCTCTTCTACCGACGCCTACTCGCTGAATGATGGTTCCTTTAAATGACGTCATCCAAGATGGTGTCCGTCGAATTCTGATTGGCTGATAGGATTCTATGAGCCAATTGGAATTGGCTAATCAGCCAATCAGATTGAGCTCGCATTCTATTGGCTGTTCCGATCAGCCAATAGAATGCGAGCTCAATCTGATTGGCTGATCGGATCAGCCAATCGGATTGAACTTGATTCTGATTGGCTGATTCCATCAGCCAATCAGAATTTTCCTACCTTAATTCCGATTGGCTGATAGAATCCTATCAGCCAATCGGAAATTCGACGGATGCCATCTTGGATGACATCATTTAAAGGAACTGTCATTCGGCAAGTAGGCGTCGGGAAGAAGAGGTTGGATCCGCGCCGGCTGGAAGATGATGGCTATGGAAGAAAGAAGATTGAAGATGCCGTTGATAGAAGACTTCAGCCGGATCATGGACCTCTTCAGCTCCCGCTTGGATGAAGACTTCAGCCGGATCATGGACATCTTCAGCCCCCTGCTTGGGCTTGGGTCAAGACATCGGAGCCAGGACGGATCGGTGTAATACCCGGCGAGATGAAGATAAGGTAGGAAGATCTTCAGGGGCTTAGTGTTAGGTTTATTTAAGGGGGGTTTGGGTTAGATTAGGGGTATGTGGGTGGTGGGTTGTAATGTTGGGGGGGGGTATTGTATGTGGTTTTTTTACAGGCAAAAGAGCTGAATTCTTTGGGGCATGCCCCGCAAAGGGCCCTTTTCAGGGCTGGTAAGGTAAAAGAGCTTTGAACTTTTTTAATTTAGAATAGGGTAGGGCATTTTTTTTATTTTGGGGGTCTTTGTTATTTTATTAGGGGGCTTAGAGTAGGTGTAATTAGTTTAAAATTGTTGTAATATTTTTCTAATGTTTGTAAATATTTTTTTTATTTTTTGTAACTTAGTTATTTTTTATTTTTTGTACTTTAGTTAGTTTATTTAATTGTATTTATTTGTAGATATTGTATTTAATTAATTTATTGATAGTGTAGTGTTAGGTTTAATTGTAGATAATTGTAGGTATTTTATTTAATTTATTTATTGATAGTGTAGTGTTAGGTTTAATTGTAACTTAGGTTAGGATTTATTTTACAGGTAATTTTGTAATTATTTTAACTAGGTAACTATTAAATAGTTATTAACTATTTAATAGCTATTGTACCTGGTTAAAATAAATACAAAGTTGCCTGTAAAATAAATATTAATCCTAAAATAGCTGCAATATAATTATAATTTTTATTGTAGCTATATTCGGGTTAATTTTTACAGGTAAGTATTTAGCTTTAAATAGGAATAATTTATTTAATAAGAGTTAATTTATTTCGTTAGATTTAAAATATATTTAACTTAGGGGGGTGTTAGTGTTAGGTTTAGAGTTAGCTTTAGGGGTTAATACATTTATTATAGTAGTGGTGAGCTCCGGTTGGCAGATTAGGGGTTAATTATTGTAGGTAGCTGGCGGCGACGTTGTGGTGGGCAGATTAGGGGTTAATAAATATAATATAGGGGTCGGCGGTGTTAGGGGCAGCAGATTAGGGGTTCATAACTATAATGTATGTTGCGGCAGTGTACGGAGCGGCAGATTAGGGGTTAATAATAATATGCAGGTGTCAGCGATAGCGGGGGCGGCAGATTAGGGGTTAATAAATATAACATAGTGGTCGGCGATGATAGGGGTACATAGGGATAACGTAGCTGGCGTCGGTGTACGGAGCGGCATAAGGGGTTAATAATAGTATGCAGGGGTCATCGATAGGGGTGCAGCAGATTAGGGGTTAATAAGTGTAAGGTTAGGGGAGTTTAGAGTCGGGGTACATGTTAGGGTGTTGATGTAGGAAGTGTTTCCTCATAGGAAACAATGTAGCTGCGTTAGGAGCTGAACGCTGCTTTTTTGCAGGTGTTAGGTTTTTTTTCAGCTCAAACAGCCCTATTGTTTCCTATGGGGGAATCGTGCATGAGCACGTTTTTGAAGCTGGCCACGTCCGTAAGCACCGCTGGTATCGAGAGTTGCAGTGGCGGCAAATTTTTGGAGCCTAACGCAGCCCTTCTGTGAACTCTAAATACCAGCGGTATTTAAAAGGTGCGGGAGAAAATAAGCATGCGTAGCTAACACTCCCCTTTGGCCGCAGAACTCTAAATCTAGCCTTAAGTTAATCCTATTTAAAAATAAATACTTACCTTTAAAATAAACCCTAATATATCTACAGAATAAATAATAATTATATTGTAGCTATTTTAGGATTTATTTTTATTTTAAAGGTAACTTTCAATTTATTTTAACTAGGTACATCTGCCCCCCACAACGTCGCCGCCAGCTACCTACAATAATTAACCCCTAATCTGCCGACCGGAGCTCACCGCTAATATAATAAATGTATTAACCCCTAAAGCTAAGTCTAACCCTAACACTAACACCCCCTAAGTTAAATATAATTTAAATCTAACAAAATTAATTAACTCTTATTAAATAAATTATTCCTATTTAAAGTTAAATACTTACCTGTAAAATAAATCCTAATATAGCTACAATATAAATTATAATGATATTATAACTATTTTAGGATTAATATTTATTTTACAGGTAACTTTGTATTTATTTTAACCAGGTACAATAGCTATTAAATAGTTAAGAACTATTTAATAGCTAAAATAGTTAAAGTAATTACAAATTTACCTGTAAAATAAATCCTAACCTAAGTTACAATTAAACCTAACACTACACTATCAATAAATAAATTAAATAAAATACCTACAATTATCTACAATTAAACCTAACACTACACTATCAATAAATAAATTAAATACAATTCCTACAAATAAATACAATGAAATAAACTATCTAAAGTACAAAAAATAAAAAGGAACTAAGTTACAAAAAATAAAAAAATATTTACAAACATTAGAAATATATTACAGCAATTTTAAACTAATTACACCTACTCTAAGCCCCCTAATAAAATAACAAAGCCCCCCAAAATAAAAAAATGCCCTACCCTATTCTAAATTACTAAAGTTCAAAGCTCTTTTACCTTACCAGCCCTGAACAGGGCCCATTGCGGGGCATGATCGGAACAGCCAATAGAATGCGAGCTCAATCTGATTGGCTGATTGGATCAGCCAATCGGATTGAACTTGATTCTGATTGGCTGATTCCATCAGCCAATCAGAATATTCCTACCTTAATTCAGATTGGCTGATAGAATCCTATCAGCCAATCGGAATTCGAGGGACGCCATCTTGGATGACGTCATTTAAAGGAACCGTCATTCGTCGTTCAGTCGTCGGCCAGGATGGATGTTCCGCGTCAGAGGTCTTCAGGATGCTGCCGCTCTGCTCCGGATGGATGACGATAGAAGATGCCTCTTGGATGAAGACTTCAATCGGATGGAAGACCTCTTCTGCCCCGCTTGGATGAAGACTTCTACCGGATGGAGGACCTCTTCTTGCTCCGCTTGGATAAAGAATTTGGCTCGGCTGGGTGAAGACGACTCAAGGTAGGGAGATCTTCAGGGGCTTAGTGTTAGGTTTATTTAAGGGGGGTTTGGGTTAGATTAGTGGTATGTGGGTGGTGGGTTGTAATGTTGGGGGGGGGGGTATTGTATGTTTTTTTTTTTACAGGCATGCCCCGCAAAGGGCCCTGTTCCGGGCTGGTAAGGTAAAAGAGCTTTGAACTTTAGTTATTTAGAATAGGGTAGGGCATTTTTTTATTTTGGGGGGCTTTGTTATTTTATTAGGGGGCTTAGAGTAGGTGTAATTAGTTTAAAATTGTTGTAATATATTTCTAATGTTTGTAAATATTTTTTTATTTTTTTGTAACTTAGTTCTTTTTTATTTTTTGTACTTTAGTTAGTTTATTTCATTGTATTTATTTGTAGGAATTGTATTTAATTTATTTATTGATAGTGTAGTGTTAGGTTTATTTGTAGATAATTATAGATATTTTATTTAATTTATTTATTGATAGTGTAGTGTTAGGTTTAATTGTAACTTAGGTTAGGATTTATTTTACAGGTAAATTTGTAATTATTTTAACTATTTTAGCTATTAAATAGTTCTTAACTATTTAATAGCTATTGTACCTGGTTAAAATAAATACAAAGTTGCCTGTAAAATAAATATTAATCCTAAAATAGCTATAATATAAATATAATATATATTGTAGCTATATTAGGATTTATTTTACAGGTAAGTATTTAGCTTTAAATAGGAATAATTTATTTAATAAGAGTTAATTCATTTCGTTAGATTAAAATTATATTTAATTTAGGGGAGTGTTAGTGTTAGGGTTAGACTTAGCTTTAGGGGTTAATACATTTATTAGAATAGCGGTGAGCTCCAGTCGGCAGATTAGGAGTTAATAATTGAAGTTAGGTGTCGGCGATGTTAGGGAGGGCAGATTAGGGGTTAATATAATTTATTATAGGGTTAGTGAGGCGGATTAGGGTTAATAACTTTATTATAGTAGAGGTGCGGTCCCCTCGGCAGATTAGGGGTTAATAAGTGTAGGCAGGTGGAGGCGACTTTGAGGGGGGCAGATTAGGGGTTAATAAATATAATATAGGGGTCAGCGGTGTTAGGGGCAGCAGATTAAGGGTACATAGCTATAATGTAGGTGGCAGCTCTTTGCGGTCGGCAGATTAGGGGTTAATTATTGTAGGTAGCTGGCTGCGACGTTATGGGGGCAGTTTAGGGGTTAATAAATATAATATAGGGGTTGGCGGTGTTAGGGGCCGCAGATTAGGGGTACATAAGTATAACGTAGGTGGCGGTCGGCAGATTAGGGGTTAAAAAATGTAATCGAGTGTCGGCAATGTGGGGGGGCCTCGGTTTAGGGGTACATAGGTAGTTTATGGGTGTTAGTGTACTTTAGAGTACAGTAGTTAAGAGCTTTATGAACCGGCGTTAGCCCAGAAAGCTCTTAACTACTAACTTTTTTCTGCCGCTGGAGTTTTGTCGTTAGATTTCTAACGCTCACTTCAGACACGACTCTAAATACCGGAGTTAGAAAGATCCCATTGAAAAGATAGGATACGCAATTGACGTAAGGGGATCTGTGGTATGGAAAAGTCGAGGCTGAAAAGTGAGCGTTAGACCCTTTTTTGAATGACTCCAAATACCGGCGATAGCCTAAAACCAGCGTTAGGAGCCTCTAACACTGGTTTTCACGGCTACCGCCAAACTCCAAATCTAGGCCCTAGTTAATAAGAGAAATATTATTTAGATTTATTTAATTAATATTTAAGTTAGGGGGGGTTTAGGGTTAGTGTTAGAGATAGGTTTAGGGGTTAATACATTTATTACAGTGGCGGCGGTGTAGTGGGGGGCAGGATAGGGGTTAATAAATGTATTATAGGTGGCGACGGTGTAGGGGGGGCAGATTAGGGGTTAATAAGTTTTATATAGGTTGCGGCGGGGTCCGGGAGCGGTGGTTTAGGGGTTAAATTATTTATTTAGTTGCGGCGAGGTGCGGGATCAGCAGGATAGGGGTTAATAACTTTATTATAGAGGGCGGTGGTATAGGGGGGGCAGGATAGGGGTTACTAGGTATAATGTAGGTTGCGGCGGTGTCTGGGAGTGGCGGTTTAGGGGGTTAATACATTTATAAGAGTTGCGGCGGGGTCTAGGAGTGGCGATTTAGGGGTCAATAACTTTATTTAGATGTGGAGGGCTCCGGGGGTGCTGGTATAGGGGGTAGAACAGTGTAGTTTAGTGTGGGTGCTTAGTGACAGGCTAGAAAGAAAGCTGTCAAAAAGCCGAAGAGCAGCCAGATCGGATGAGTGATAACTATCACAGTCCGCTGCTCATCGCCCCGTACTTGGTGCGAGGCTTTTTGACAGCTTTTTTAATAACTTAGGCAAAATTTTGCAGGTCCGCGGCGGCGAAGGTAGGCGAGCGTATTGGATCAGCGAAGGCAGGTAAAGTAGACACGTTGATAACTAGGCCTCAAGGTAATCACAGGGGTAAAAAGTATATTAATATAACTGAGATAAGGAGCAGTCTGCAGAGGCTTAGATACAAGGTAATCACAGAGGTAAAAGGTATATTTTAATATAACTGAGATAAGGGGCAGTCTGCAGAGGCTTCGATACAAGGTAATCACAGAGGAAAAAGTATATTGATATAACTGTGTAAAAAGATTATCCTTTTAAATGATAAAAATTCTGGAGTAGACATTCCCTTTAAATGTAAAGTAATTGGGCTCTGTGATGAAAGGTTGGGATTAGTGTGGTTCCCCCAGCAACCTATAGATAAGTATAGAACTGCAGGGGATACATTATATACTGCAGCACAAGTCTAATAACAACTTGTATATATTGCAGCACATCTAATAACAACTTATATACTGCAGCACAAGTCTAATAACGACTTATATACTGCAGCACAAGTCTAATAACAACTTATATACTGCAGCAAAAGTCTAATAACGACATATACTGCAGCAAAAGTCTAATAATAACTTATATACTGCAGCAAAAGTCTAATAGTCTAATTGGCTGTTCCGATTAGCCAATAGAATGCGAGCTCAATCTGATTGGCTGATTGGATCAGCCAATCGGATTGAACTTGATTCTGATTGGCTGATTCCATCAGCCAATCAGAATTTTCCTATCTTAATTCCGATTGGCTGATAGAATCCTATCAGCCAATCGGAATTCGAGGGAAGCCATCTTGGATGACGTCATTTAAAGGAACCGTCATTGGGCTAGTAGGCGTCGCTTGAAGAGGTTGGATTTGCGTCGGCTGGGAAGAAGATGGCTCCGCTCCAGAAGAAAGAAGATTGAAGATGCGGCTTGATAGAAGACTTCATCCCGATGATGGACTTCCAACTTCAGCCCAATGATGGAGTTCTTCAGCCGCCACTTGGATCAAGACTTCGGACCCTCTTCTGGACCAATCCGTGAACCCGGTGAGGTGAAGACAAGGTAGGGAGATCTTCAGGGGCTTAGTGTTAGGTTTATTTAAGGGGGGTTTGGGTTAGATTAGGGGTATGTGGGTGGTGGGTTGTAATGTTGGGGGGGGGTATTGTATGTTTTTTATTACAGGCAAAAGAGCTGAATTCTTTGGGGCATGCCCCGCAAAGGGCCCTTTTAAGGGCTGGTAAGGTAAAAGAGCTTTGAACTTTTGTAATTTAGAATAGGGTAGGGCATTTTTTTATTTTGGGGGTCTTTGTTATTTTATTAGGGGGCTTAGAGTAGGTGTAATTAGTTTAAAATTGTTGTAATTTTTTTCTAATGTTTGTAAATATTTTTTTTATTTTTTGTACTTTAGTTAGTTTATTTAATTGTATTTATTTGTAGGAATTGTATTTAATTTATTTATTGATAGTGCAGTGTTAGGTTTAATTGTAGATAATTGTAGGTATTTTATTTAATTAATTTATTGATAGTGTAGCGTTAGGTTTAATTGTAACTTAGGTTAGGATTTATTTTACAGGTAATTTTGTAATTATTTTAACTAGGTAACTATTAAATAGTTATGAACTATTTAATAGCTATTGTACCTGGTTAAAATAAATACAAAGTTGCCAGTAAAATAAATATTAATCCTAAAATAGCTACAATATAATTATAATTTAAATTGTAGCTATATTAGGGTTTATTTTACAGGTAAGTATTTAGCTTTAAATAGGAATAATTTATTTAATAAGAGTTAATTTATTTCGTTAGATAAAAATTATATTTAATTTAGGGGGGTGTTAGGGTTAAAGTTAGACTTAGCTTTAGGGGTTAATACATTTATTAGAGTAGCAGCGAGCTCCGGTCAGCAGATAAGGGGTTAATACTTGAAGTTAGGTGTCGGCGATGTTAGGGAGGGCAGATTAGGGGTTAATACTATTTATTATAGGGTTATTGAGGCGGGAGTGAGGCGGATTAGGGGTTAATACATTTATTATAGTAGCGCTCAGGTCCGGTTGGCAGATTAGGGGTTAATAAGTGTAGTTAGGTGGAGGCAACGTTGGAGGCAACAGATTAGGGGTTAATAAATATAATATAGGGGTCGGCGGTGTTAGGGCAGCAGATTAGGGGTACATAGGGATAACGTAGGTGGCGGGGGTGTACGGAGCGGCAGATTAGGGGTTAATAATAAAATGCAGGGGTCAGCGATAGCGGGGTCAGCAGATTAGGGGTTAATAAGTGTAAGGTTAGGGGTGTTTAGACTCGGGGTACATGTTAGAGTGTTAGGTGCAGACGTAGGAAGTGTTTCCCCATAGGAAACAATGGGGCTGCGTTAGGAGCTGAACGCGGCTTTTTTGCCGGTATTAGTTTTTTTTCAGCTCAAACAGCCCCATTGTTTTCTATGGGGGAATCGTGCACAAGCACGTTTTTGAAGCTGGCCGCGTCCATAAGCACCGCTGGTATCTAGAGTTGCAGTGGCTTTAAATTATGCTCTACACTCCTTTTTGGAGCCTAACACACTGAAAACCCAGCCATTCTGTGAACTCTAAATACCAGCGGTATTTAAAAGGTGCGGGAGAAAAAAAGCATGCGTAGCTAACGCACCCCTTTGGCCGCCAAACTCTAAATCTAGCCGTAAGATAGCTACAATATAATTAATAATTACATTGTAGCTATTTTAGGGCTTATATTTATTTTACAGGTAACTTGGTATTTGTTTTAACTAGGTACAATAGCTATTAAACAGTTAATAACTATTTAATAGCTACCTAGTTAAAATAATTACCAAATTACCTGTAAAATAAATCCTAACCTAAGTTACAAATACACCTACACTATCAATAAATTAAATAAACTACAAATATCTAAACTAAAATACAATTAAATAAACTAAACTAAATTACAAAAACAAACACTAAATTACAAAAAATAAAAAAAAAGATTACAAGAATTTTAAGCTAATTACACCTAATCTAAGCCCCCTAATAAAATAACAAACCCCCCAAAATAAAAAAATTCCCTACCCTAATCTAAATTACAAAAAGTAATCAGCTCTATTATCAGCCCTTAAAAGGGCCTTTTGTGGGGCATTGCCCCAAAGTAATCAGCTCTTTTACCTGTAAAAAAAAAGACCAGGATCCAGCCGGCACGGAGCGGAGGAGTTGAAGACCGATGACCGCGGAGCTGAAGACCGTCCATCTGGAACTGAAGACGGCGATGCTGGAACTGAAGATCGGCGACGCTGGAACTGAAGACCGGAGCCGGAGCGTGGAGGATCCTCTTCATACGATCGCCGCCATACACTGAATAGGAATTCAAGGTACGCGATTAAAAATGACGTCCCTTGAATTGCTATTGGCTGATTTGAGCCTTCAAATTCAAATCAGCCAATCAGATGCGAGCTACTTTAATTCTATTGGCTGATGTGAATAGCCAATTGAATAAGAGCTACTGTAATTCTGTTGGCTGATTAGAATATAGTAGGTGGCGGCAGGGTCCGGGAGCGGCAGTTTAGGGGTTAAACACTTTATTAGGGATTGCGGCAGGGGATCGCGGTTGAGACGTAGATAGACATTGCACACGCGTTAGGTGTTAGGTTTTATTTTGCAGCCAGTTTAGGGAGCTGCGGGGCTCTAATACTCAGCGTAAGGCTTACTATGCCTGCATTTTGTGGCGAGGTGAAAATGGAGTAAGATTTCTCCATTTTCGCCACGTAAGTCCTTACACTGTATATTGGATACCAAACTGCGCTGGTTTGGTATACCTGTCTATGGGCCAAAAAACTACGACCGAAGGCATAAATATACGAGCGTAACTTCTAGGTTACGTCGTATATAGTTTACCAAACCAGTGCAAAATTTGGCGTCGCCGGCTTTTGCGCTTTCTTATAAAATGTCCAGGGAAGGGGAGTTGTTTACAGTCCTGGGGAGAGTGCTCCATAATAAGTTATAAAAGTTTGTACTAAATGAAGATGATGGAGTACTTTTTTTTTTTGTTTTCTGAGAGACCCTAACAAAGTGCATTGCAATAGTCCAGACTCAATGTTACAAAACTATGAATGATTGTGGGAAGACCTTCTGCCTAAATTAGGTGTTTTATCCTGAATATATTCTTTAAGACTTGGACTGTGATAAGTGATATTTCAGGGAAAGTTCACTGTCAAGCATAACTACAAATTGCCTTACTAGTTCTTTGGTCTGTATTTTTAATTCTCCAGATTATGGGATAATTTGTTGATATTTTTATAGCTTGATGTTTATCATGCACCCACTGCCTATCACAAATACTTTATTTTTTGCCAGAGTTTAGTTTTAACCAACTGGCATTCATCCACCCAGACACATTAAAGATGGATTGAAAGGGGGAGAGGGGGAAGAGAGGAAGGTTATTACATTAGTCAATTCGCAAAATTACCAGGGAGTGGATTAGTTGTTTAGTGGGGTCAGAGCTCAGAAACTGACATATTTTGTAGATATTGTGTAGGTGGTTGTGGCAGGATAAAGAGAGTAATTGGATGTGGAGAATGAAGGACAGATTGGAGTCAAGTGTAACTCTGAGGCAGCTGACTTGGGGTGATGGGGAGATAATGGTGCCGCCAACAGTGATAGAAAAGTAAAAAATTGGAGTAGAGCTAGAGGGGAAATAGAAGGAGCTCAGTCTTGGACATGTCAATCTTTAGATGGTGAGAGGCCATCCTGGAAGAAATGCTAGATAAGCAGTCACTGAAATGAGAAAGGACAGAAGGAAAGAGAGCTGGGGTGGAGAGGAAGATCTGAGTATCATCAGCATAGAGGTGATATTAGAGGCCATAGCTGTTTATAAGTTTACCTAGTGAGGAAGTATAAATAGAGAAGAGTAGAGGATTCCAGACAGAGCCTTGAGGTTCTCCAACAGACAGAGGCATTGGAGAGAATGAGTCACCAGCAAATGAGACAAAAAATGACCTGTTAGAGAGATGTATCCAAGAGATGGCAGTGCCAAAGAGACCAAGAGATCTGAGAGTCTGTAGGAGGAGAGTGTGGTCTACAAAAGAATCACTTCTTATATTCAAGGAGAAAATAAGAAATATATAATAATATAATAAGAGATTAAGGGCTAGATTACAAGTGATGCATAATTGTTTGTGCATATTACAAGTCGAAAGCAAGTGTGTTTGCTCGTTCGCAAGCTAAATTTGTACATGTCAGGTTTGCATGAGGGAAGACCTAGCATACAGTGTAATTAAAATAAAGTGTTACAATCATATTTACACTGTCTGATAAAAAATTATTCACATAAGTATTATTAACATTTCTTACAATGGTTAAAAGGTATATATGGCAAGGTTTTTTAATGTAAAGGGCTATATTTATGTATGTATATATGTATAAATATATGAATGTGTGTGTGTGAGTGTGTGTATATATATATACATATATATATAAGTGTCTATATATTTGTATATACATGTGTTTCTATGTGTTTATATATGTATAGTAATAGGGGTCAATTTTTTATTGGCCGAATTGGGCCAATTCACCCTGTTTCCGTGGGAGCCTCTAGACTCGCCGGAAACAGGAGTTAAAGAAGCAGCGGTCTAAAGACTGCTGCTCCTTAACTCATACGCCACCTCTGAGGCTGTGTACAGAAATCCCCCCGATCCTATACGATCGTACTGATTGACACCCCCTTCTAGAAGCCGATTGGCCGTCCCCCTACATCCCCAACACTAAATAAATCTATTGACCTCTAAACCGCCATCCCCCCACAGCCCCAACACTAAATAAACCTATTGACCTCTAAACCGCCGTCCCCCCACAGCCCCAACACTAAATAAACCTATTGACCCCTAAAAGACCGTCCTCCCACATCGTCAACTCTAAATAAACCTATTAACCCCTAAACTGCCATCCCCCCATATCGCCAACACTAAATAAACCTATTAACCTCTAAACCGCCATTTCCCCAGATTACTAACACTATATAAACCTATTAACCCTTTAACCACTGTCCCCCAAATTGCCAACACTAAATAAACCTATTAACCTCTAAACCGCCATCCCCCCATATCGCCAACACTAAATAAACCTATTAGCCTCTAAACCGCCGTCCCCCCACATCGCAATCACTAATAAAATGTATAAAACCCTAATCAAAATATTAGATATATTTAGAAATATTTTAGAAATATTTATTTCTGACTAAATAGAAGATATTATGTAATGTGAAGAACATTGGAATGTAAAATATTCATATTTTCATGTCAGGTTAGCACACATGAGAATATGCAATTTGGTTTGCGTGTGAGTAGGGTGTACGTTTTTTTTTCAACTTTTCTACATCAAAAGTAAATATCTACATATGTTAACGGGGGGTTAAAATATGTAGATATTTCCGTTTTATGTGCCATACTAATATATCTTAATATCAATGGTGCTATTGTAGATATCCAAATTTGTACATATGATTAGCTGGATTTAGGTGTTACTTGATTATTGCTGTATTATATACCAAATATTGTACTGTCACTCTAATTGCGGCACTGTTTTATTTTATTTTTGCTTATTAGGCAATTGCGAGATCCGGTTGCCATGGCAACCAACGGACCTGCGCATTTTATTGGCTGTTCCGATCAGCCAATAGAATGCGAGCTCAATCTGATTGGCTGATTGGATCAGCCAATCGGATTGAACTTGAATCTGATTGGCTGATTCCATCAGCCAATCAGAATTTTCCTACCTTAATTCCGATTGGCTGATAGAATCCTATCAGCCAATCGGAATTCGATGGACGCCATCTTGGATGACGTCCCTTAAAGGAACCGTCATTCGTAGGGAAGTCGTCGGCCAGGATGGATGTTCCGCGTCAGCGGGATGAAGATGGATCCGGAAGAAAGAAGATTGAAGATGCCGCTTGATAGAAGACTTCAGCCGGATGATGGATCTCTTCCACCCCCGCTTGGATCAAGAATTCAGCCGGATGATGGACCTCTTCAGCCCGATGATAGACCTCTTCAGCCCCCGCTTGGGCTTGGATGAAGACTTTAGCCGGATGATGGACCTCTTCAGCCCGATGATGGACCTCTTCAGCCCCCGCTTGGGCTTGGATGAAGACTTCAGCCGGATGATGGACCTCTTCAGCCCGATGAAGACTTCGGACCATCTTCTGGACGGATCGGTGATACCCGGCGTGGTGAAGACAAGGTAGGGAGATCTTCAGGGGCTTAGTGTTAGGTTTATTTAAGGGGGGTTTGTGTTAGATTAGGGGTATGTGGGTGGTGGGTTGTAAAGTTGGGGGTGTATTGTATGTTTTTTTTTACAGGCAAAAGAACTGTTTTCTTTGGGGCATGCCCCGCAAAAGGCCCTTTTAAGGGCTGGTAAGGTAAAAGAGCTTTTCAATTTTTATTTTAGAATAGGGTAGGGCATTTTTTTATTTGGGGGGGCTTTGTTATTTTATTAGGGGGCTTAGAGTAGGTGTAATTAGCTTAAAATTGTTGTAATATTTTTATGTTTGTAAATTATTTTTTTATTTTTTGTAACTTAGTTCTTTTTTTATTTTTTGTACTTTAGTTAGTTTATTTAATTGTATTTATTTGTAGGTATTTTATTTAATTAATTTATTGATAGTGTAGTGTTAGGTTTAATTGTAACTTAGGTTAGGATTTATTTTACAGTTAATTTTGTAATTATTTTAACTAGGTAGCTATTAAATAGTTATTAACTATTTAATAGCTATTGTACCTGGTTAAAATAAATACAAAGTTGCCTGTAAAATAAATATTAATCCTAAAATAGCTACAATATAATTATTCATTATATTGTAGCTATATTAGGGTTTATTTTACAGGTAAGTATTTAGCTTTAAATAGGAATAATTTATTTAATAATAAATAATTTATTTCATTAGATAAAAATTATATTAGGGGGTGTTAGTGTTAGGGTTAGACTTAGCTTTAGGGGTTAATCCATTTATTAGAATAGCGGCGAGGTCCGGTCGGCAGATTAGGGGTTAATACTTGAAGTTAGGTGTCGGTGATGTTAGGGAGGGCAGATTAGGGGTTAATACTATTTATTATAGGGAATTTTGAGGCGGGAGTGAAGCGGATTAGGGGTTAATAACTTTATTATAGTAGCGGTGAGGTCCAGTCGGCAGATTAGGGGTAAATATTTGTAGGTAGGTGGCGGCGACATTGGCGGGGGCAGATTAGGGGTTAAGAAATATAATATAGGGGTCGGCGGTGTTAGGGGCCGCAGATTAGGGGTACATAGGGATAACGTAGGTTGCGGCGGTGTGCGGTCGGCAGATTAGGGGTTAAAAAAATATTAGAGTGGTGGCGATGTGGGGGGACCTCGGTTTAGGGGTACAAAGGTAGTTTATGGGTGTTAATGTACTTTAGAGCACAGTAGTTAAGAGCTTTATGAACCGGCGTTAGCCCAGAAAGCTCTTAACTCATGGCTTTTCTCTACGGCTGGAGTCTTGTCGTTAGATTTCTAGCGCTCACTTCAGCCAAGACTCTAAATACCGGCGTTAGAAAGATCCCATTGAAAAGATAGGATACGCAAATGGCGTAGGGGGTTATGAGGTATGGAAAAGTTGTGGCTGGAAAGTGAGCGTTAGACCCTTACCTACACGACTCTAAATACCAGCGTTAGCCCAAAACCAGCGTTAGGAGCCCCTAGCGCTGGTTTTGATGGCTAACGCAAAACTCTAAATCTAGGCGATAGATATGTATTAAATTCACCTTTTTTTTTTTTCTTCTTTTTTTTTGGGGGGGGGGGGGGTGGCTTTTTATATTCTTGCATCTGGGCCCTGTGGTTTCTAGTTACGCCTCTGCTCATGTCGGCCCGCTCCTTCTCATCGTTATGTCAGTTATTTATTTTGTAATATAAAAGACAAACTTCCTTCAATATTTATTAATTTACTGTAATCATAAACTGTTCCTTTCAGATATCAGCACTTCATCTGCAATTAGAAGAAAGATGAATATCAGAAATGGGTCTAGCATATGAGAACACAAACAGAAAGTTTACTATGAAAACACTGATCAGAAATGATCTTAATAATATATATTCCCCTTCGGCTTTCTGACTTGGGAAATGTTTAAAATCAAATTAATCTAAAGGGGTTTGCGCTTGCTTATAAGTCTGTTGTGTTTGAGTAATTTCAGGGTGATTGCAGAATGTGTCTCGCTTAACAGGTCAGACATATATTTGTGTTTTTCTTTAAAGATTTTATAGAAGCTTTTGCTGAATATGCAGACTATACATCGTCTTCAGACGTCTGGTGAGCATTGTACTCTCTGATCAAGGAGCAATTTACTATAATATGGAAACCATGTGAATATGTAACTATTTAATGTTAATGCTGTTAATTTTACCTCCATTAATTACAGGCACAGAAATAATTTCATTATAGTACAGATTGTGCTAATGTAGTTGCTTACCATATATGGTGAATGGTTTTGAGGGCAGTTTCTTATATCAGGAACTATACAATGCAATGCTTATGTAAATATGAAAATCAGATGAATTAGATAAAGCTTTAGATAATTTTGTCCTACGCGCTGATGTGGTTTCTAAAAATAAATGTCAAACACAGCTTGCTGACATAAGGGAGTATAGTAGATTTCCCCTATATGTTTTATGTGAAATATTTATATACACTTTGGGGACAAGTGATACACACTTTTATAAGGATTATATGTTAGAAGGAACATTGAGGGCATAAATATAAAATTACATAAATAAAAGCATAAATGCAGTTGGTCATTGCGCTGAGTGAGTTTTATTCAGAAATAAACAAATAGCTTGTAGTGCGCACAGACAGCCAGCATCAACCCTTTTTAAAGATACCTAATAGAATAAGGTTTCATTAAAAACACACTCACACACGCACTCACACGTATGTGTGTTTATATATATATATATATATATACACAACAACATTTTAAATTTTTAAATTAAGGGGAGGTTAAAGGTGAGTTTAAAATCCTCCACTACGCACAAAATAGAGAAAATAAATCATTGTGTAGTTCATTAACAAATCTAGACAGGCCAGAAGGCTTGTTTTTCCAACAGAAAACCTCTGAAATACATTGTTTCCAATGCAGCAAAGGATTCTTGGTAAGATATGCAAATTAGGTTCACAATGACACACCTTTTTACTTCATGTCTGCTTTTCAGCAGTTTCCATTAACGCCAAAGTATCGCTGTTCACATAGCTTATAAACTTAGCTAGTGTAAGTGCAGTGATTCATAACTATCCCAGGACAGACTGTTTCATAGTTGTTGCTACTCATCAGCTGGGAGAAAGTTTGAATCACTGCTGGGTGAAGTTGTTTCCGGCAAAATACAACAACATTTTAAATTAGGGGGAGTTGAGTTTAAAATCCTCCACTATGCACACAATAGAGAAAATAACTCATTGTGTTGTTCATTAACAAATCTAGACAGGTCAGAAGGCTTGTTTTTTACAGAAAACCTCTGGAATATATTATTTCCAATGCAGCAGGATTGTCCATCAGTGATTCAAACTTTCTCCCAGCTGATGAGTAGCAACAACTACGAAACAGTCTGTCCTGGGATGGTTATGAATCACTGCACTTACCCTAGCTAAGTTTATAAGCTATCTTAGGTTAGAAGGGAATCAGGCCACAAAAAGGAAATTTATTTAAACCCAAGACTAAATTTGCAATGGGATTATACCTTATATGAAGGAGAAATGTGCAGACTAACTAACTATATAAATCAATAGAAAAGAGAGAACAGTAGGAACTAAATAAGCAACTACATGAAAGACAGGGATTTCAGCACATAATTTTATTAATCAATAACATGGTTCAGAGAACCCACCATATAAGAATGGTTGAATTCAGTGCTTTTCCAAACATGCAATTACGTCATAGGCAGAACATCCACATAAATGTGAAATTGACAAAAAAATGACAAATGAACCATCTGGTAGTACTTAAGAGCAAAGATTACTCTGAAAACCTAAACATATTTGAGGCATAAACACAGGAGCGGACAATATAAACACACTTTATATTCATAACAAAGCAACACCTCCACTAGAGGGTGGATTCGCATATATAGCGAAAAATGGCCACCATAGTGATCCGTGAGGATCTATGCTTGATATATAAATCACTCCTTATAATAAATGTTTTACAAACATAATAATTTGAAAACAAATAAAAATTGACAAAGTAGAAAATGTAGACTGTGGGGTATGTACAACACCTTTTCAGAGGGCACCACTAATGTGTATTAGTTGCTAGTGCCATTAAAATAAAATGATCAGGATCTATGCACAACCCCTAAGTAAGTCTACAGATTACCATACCACATTGTAAACATAATCGTTAACCAGTTTAAACATTAGAGCTCAAATGGAAAGTATAAACGACATGTAGCATAAACGTTGTTCTAAACACAAAGCTTGTTGACATTAGGGTAGCAAATCGATGCAGGCCCGCTTTAAGCTCCTTAATGAAGCAGGTATTTACAGGCAGGCTTAATAAACTGGTATTTAAGCATTCACAGAAGCATCCCTAAGTTGCTGCACATAAGCCATGATCAAAACTCTCCACAAATAGATAGGAGTAGAACAGTAATCAGTGTTACCATGCTTTAAAATGAACTAAGCAATGTCCGTTGTCTTCCGTATTACCATCTCTCTCAACCTAAGGCTGTTCGTCATAGATGAGACTTGGCTACATTTTGTAAGTATGTAGCAAACTAAACTTATTTCTCCTTGGCTGTTAGCTGGAAAGCATCTTAGCCTCTAGATAGGTCTAAAGCAGAGCAGTCCGCTCCAAGTACATCACTGCCAACACGCATTTCACCCCCACGTGACTACAACATCATAGGGGTTTCCTCAGGGCAAACGGTTCAACCGTAGTCACGTGGGGGTAAAACAACGTTTATGCTACATGTCATTTTTACTTTCTATTTGATCTCTAATGTTTAAACTGGTTAACAATTATGTTTACAATGTGGTATGGTAATCTGTAGACTTACTTAGGGGTTGTGCATAGATCCTGATAATTTTATTTTCATGGCACTAGGAAATAATACCCATTAGTGGTGCCCTCTGAAAAAGGTGTTGTACATACCCCACAGTCTACATTTTCTACTTTGTCAATTTTTATTTGTTTTCAAATTATTATGTTTGTAAAACATTTATTATAAGGAGTGATTTATATAACACGCATAGATCCTCACGGATCACTATGGTGGCTGTTTTTCGCTATATATGCGAAGCCACCCTCTAGTGGAGGTGTTGCTTTGTTAAGTAATCTTTGCTCTTAAGTACTACCAGATGGTTCATTTGTCATTTTTTTTGTCAATTTCACATTTTTGTGGATGTTCTGCCTATGACGTAATTGCATGTTTGGAAAAGCACTGAATTCAACCATTCTTATATGGTGGGTTCTCTGAACCATGTTATTGATTAATAAAATTATGTGCTGAAATCCCTGTCTTTCATTCCTACTGTTCTCTCTTTTCTATTGATTTTTAAGTTTATAAGCTGTGTGAACAGCAATGCTTTGTCATTAAGGGAATCTGCTGAGAAGCAGACATGAAGTAAAAAGGTGTGTCATTGTAAACCTAATTTGCATATCTCACCCAGAATCCTTTGCTGCATTGGAAAAAATGTATTCCAGGGGTTTTCTGTGGGAAAAACAAGCCTTCTGGCCTGTCTAGATTTGTTAATGAACTACACAATGAGTTATTTTCTCTCTCTCTCTCTATCTCTATCTATATGTATATATATATATATATATATATATATAAAACCTGTATATAGTGTATATAGTATATATTTATATATATAAATGTAATATATCATTTAAATATAATTATAGTGACCACAGCTGCATCGCTGCAATCTGCATGTTTCAAAGACAACAGTGAAATGAAATGGAAACATAGAATAGTGCTTTGAAACTATATTATTATTATTATTATTATTATTATTATTATTATTATTGTTGTTGTTGATACTATTATTAATTTATTAAAGTAGTAACCAATATCCAAAAAGGAAGGCAATAAACACAAAATAAAAACATAAAAACAGAGAAAAGAGAGAAAACAAATTAATCTATGGCAATTGTCCAAAATACCTCTAACTCTTCAAAAGTATGAGGTAAAGGATAGTGACCAAACAAATACACAGAAAAAAATATAATAATATATAATAAATTGTAGATAAAAAAGAGGTTAACATAATTTAAAAAATGAAGTAAAAAATGGACTTTTAAAACCAGACTTCTTTGTATGAATTTCACTTGCTGGTGGTAGCAACACATTTTTGAAAATCAGCTTCAAGTATGTAAATTGTTCTAATACAGAACGTTTTAAATAGTAATGCACACTATTTTATAAATAGTGCTAGGGGAAGCACGTGACATATACTTCTTATATTATATATATACACATTAGAGCCCTTTGCAGTCAAACTGTAAATTGTTTAGTTTGAATATAACTAAACGAATATCTGAATGAAGCACCAACAAAATTTAAAGCTGTGTGAAGAGGCCTGGGTTAGCGCGGCTCTCCAGTGAGCTGACGGTAAGAATAAGCTGTTTTCACCTGTAGCTTTTAAACATTTACATTTGTTTTAACAAATTGTTTAATGAATATTCAGTATTTATTTCATTTTAAAGGGACACTGAACCCAAAATTTTTCTTTTGTACTACAGAAAGAGCATGCAATTTTAAGAAACTTTCTAATTTACTCCTATTATCAATTTTTCTTCGTTCTATTGCTATCTTTATTTGAAAAAGAAGGCATCTAAGCTTTTTTTGGGTTCAGTACTCTGGGCAGCACTTTTTAAATTGGTGGATGAATTTATCCACCAATCAGCAAGGACAACCCAGGTTGTTCACCAAAAATGGGCCGGCATCTAAACCTACATTTGTGCATTTCAAATAAAGATACCAAGAGAATGAAGAAAATTTTATAATAGGAGTAAATTAGAAAGTTGCTTAAAATTTCATGC
Source organism: Bombina bombina (assembly GCF_027579735.1). Classification (NCBI taxonomy): domain Eukaryota; kingdom Metazoa; phylum Chordata; class Amphibia; order Anura; family Bombinatoridae; genus Bombina; species Bombina bombina. The sequence continues at coordinate 15,680,094 of NC_069509.1, read as the reverse complement.
TCATTTTAAATCACAAAAGAATTTTTTTGGTTACAGTGTCCCTTTAATCAAAATGAATAGTGAATAGTGCAGCTACCGTATAGAAGAAGAAACATATTTCCTTGAATATTTATTGCAAACAATTTGTACGAAACAAAGTTTTGTCGGCTGCACAAGTCCACTTACTATGGACTAGATTACAAGTGTACACAAGCTATATCAGGGGGGTTTTTTTGGCTTTTTGCACACAACGTAAATTTTGCTTCTATTACAAGATAAAAGTAAATGCATTCAATCGAGCGCAATTATGATTTCAGCTAGCCAGTTTAGCACGCCTGAAGAACTTGTAAAAGGGTAGAGATTTAAAAAAAATGCATTAAACACAACATAAATACATTTACAGTTACACTCATATAAACACTTTCTGATAAACATATTTTTAACAAATTATAAAAAAGTTATAAGGGCTGAAAGATATATGGTATAATGTGTTTGACAAAAAAGGGCTCTAACATATATATATATATATATATATATACATACGTATACATGTCTAAGTATGTATATGTATGTATGTATGTATCTATATCTATCTATCTATCTATCTATCTATCTATCTATTTACCTATCATCTATCTATCTATCTATCTATCTATCTATCTATTTATATACACATTAGAGCCCTTTGCAGTCAAACTTTAAAAAGCACATTTAATCATCTTTAATAATTAATATGTTTAACTGAGTATTTACTGTAAGCATTTTCCATTTCAATGTTCTTCACATAGGTGAATATATATATATATATATATATATATATATATATATATATATATATATTTTATATGTATAGATATATATTGTACAAAAAAACACGTTATATGCAGAAATATGTATTTATGCACAGAGGCAATCACTTCTCCCATCACTTTTTAGACATAAATAACATAATTTATGTAAGAACTTACCTGATAAATTCATTTCTTTCATATTAGCAAGAGTCCATGAGCTAGTGACGTATGGGATATACATTCCTACCAGGAGGGGCAAAGTTTCCCAAACCTTAAAATGCCTAAAAATACACCCCTCACCACACCCACAATTCAGTTTAACGAATAGCCAAGAAGTGGGGTGATAAGAAAAAAGTGCGAAAGCATATAAAATAAGGAATTGGAATAATTGTGCTTTATACAAAAAAATCATAACCACCACAAAAAAGGGCGGGCCTCATGGACTCTTGCTAATATGAAAGAAATGAATTTATCAGGTAAGTTCTTACATAAATTATGTTTTCTTTCATGTAATTAGCAAGAGTCCATGAGCTAGTGACGTATGGGATAATGACTACCCAAGATGTGGATCTTTCCACACAAGAGTCACTAGAGAGGGAGGGATAAAATAAAGACAGCCAATTCCTGCTGAAAATAATCCACACCCAAAATAAAGTTTAATGAAAAACATAAGCAGAAGATTCAAACTGAAACCACTGCCTGAAGTACTTTTCTACCAAAAACTGCTTCAGAAGAAGAAAACACATCAAAATGGTAGAATTTAGAAAAAGTATGCAAAGAGGACCAAGTTGCTGCTTTGCAAATCTGATCAATCGAAGCTTCATTCCTAAACGCCCAGGAAGGAGAAACTTACCTAGTAGAATGAACTGTAATCCTTCGAGGCGGAACTTTACCCGACGACATAGGCATGATGAAATAAAGATTTCAACCAAGATGCCAAAGAAATGGCAGAAGCTTTCTGGCCTTTTCTAGAACCGGAAAAGATGACAAATAGACTAGAAGTCTTTCGGAAAGACTTAGTAGCTTAAACATAATAATACAAAACTCTAACAGCATCCAAAGAATGCAATGATTTCTCCTTAGAATTCATAGGATTAGGACATAATGAAGGAACCACAATTTCTCTTACTAAGGTTGTTAGAATTCACAACCTTAGGTAAAAAATTCAAAAGTAGTTCGCAGCACCGCCTCATCCTGATGAAAAATCAGAAAAGGAGACTCACAAGAAAGAGCAGATAATTCAGAGACTCTTCTGGCAGAAGAGATGGCCAAAAGAAACAAAACTTTCCAAGAAAGTAATATAATGATCAAAGAATGCATGGGTTCAAAAGGAGGAGCTTAAAAAGCCCCCAGAATCAAATTCAAACTCCAAGGAGGAGAAATTGACTTAATGACAGGTTTTATACGAACCAAAGCTTGAACAAAACAATGAAATATCAGGAAGATTAGCAATCCTTCTGTGAAAAAAGAACAGAAAGAGCAGAGATTTATCCTTTCAAGGAACTTGCGGACAAACCTTTATCTAAACCATCCTGAAGAAACAGAAAAATTCTCGGTATTCAAAAAGAATGCCAAGAAAAAATGATGAGAAAGACACTAAGAAATATAAGTCTTCCAGACTCTATAATATATCTCTCTAGATACAGATTTACGAGCCTGTCACATAGTATTAATCACAGAGTCAGAGAAACCTTCTTTGACCAAGAATCAAGCGTTCAAACTCCATACCTTAAAATTTAAGGATTTGAGATCCTGATGGAAAAAAGGACCTTGCAACAGAAAGTCTGGTCTTAACGGAAGAGTCCACAGCTGGCAAGAGGCCATCCGGACAAGATCCGCATACCAAAACCTGTGAGGCCATGCTGGAGCTACCAGCAGGACAAACGAGCATTCCTTCAGAATCTTGGAGAATACTCTTGGAAGAAGAACTAGAGGCAGAAAGATATAGGCAGGACGATACTTCCAAGGAAGTGATAATGTATCCACTGCTTCCGCCCGAGGATCCCGGGATCTGGACAGATACCAGGGAAGTTTCTTGTTTAGATGAGAAGCCATCAGATCTATTTCTGGGAGTTCCCACATTTGAACAATCTGAAGAAATACCTCTGGGTGAAGAGACCATTCGCCCGGATGCAACGTTTGGCGACTGAGATAATCCGCTTCCCAATTGTCTATACGTGGGATATGAACCGCAGAGATTAGACAGGAGCTGGATTCCACCCAAACCAAAATTCAAGATACTTCTTTCATAGCCAGAGGACTGTGAGTCCCTCCTTGATGATTGATGTATGCCACAGCTGTGACATTGTCTATCTGAAAACAAATGAACAACTCTCTCTTCAGAAGAGGCCAAGACTGAAGAGCTCTGAAAATTGCACGGAGTTCAAAATATTGATCGGTAATCTCACCTCCTGAGATTCCCAAACCCCTTGTGCCGTCAGAGACCCCCACACAGCTCCCCAACCTGTAAGACTTGCATCTGTTGAGATTATAGTCCAGGTCGGAAGAACAAAGAAGCCCCCTGAACTAAACGATGGTGAACTGTCCACCATGTCAGAGAGTGTTGTATAATCGGTTTAAAGATATTAATTGAGATATCTTTGTGTAATCCCTGCACCACTGGTTCAGCATACAGAGCTGAAGAGGTCGCATGTGAAAACGAGCAAAGGAGATCGCATCCGATGCGGCAGTCCTAAGACCTAAAATTTCCATGCATAAGGCTACCAAAGGGAATGATTGTGACTGAAGGTTTTGACAAGCTGATATCAATGTTAAATTTCTCTTATCTGACAAGGACAGAGTCATAGACACTGAATCTATCTGGAAACCTAAAAAGGTTACCCTTGTCTGAGGAAACAATGAACTGAATGGTAAATTGATCCTCCAACCATGATCTTGAAGAAACAACACAATTCGATTCGTATGAGATTCTGCGAAAATGTGAAGACTGAGCAAGTACCAAGATATCGTCCAAATAAGGAAATACCAAAACCCTGTTCTCTGATTACAGACAGAAGGGCACCGAGAACCTTTGAAAAAAATTATTGGAGCTGACGCTAGGCCAAACGGTAGAGCACAAAAACTGGTAATGCTTGTCTAAAAAGAGAATCTCAGAAACTAAAAGTGATCTGGATGAATCGGAATATGCAGATATACATCCTGTAAATCTATTGTAGACATATAATGCCCTTGCTAAACAAAAGGCAGGATAGTCCTACAGTTACCATCTTGAATGTTGGTATCCTTACATAACGATTCAATATAGATAGATCCGGAACTGGTCTGAAGGAATTAACCTTCTTTGGTACAATGAAGAGATAGAATAAAACCCCAGCCCCTGTTCCAGAACTGGAACTGGCATAATTACTCCAGCCAACTCTAGATCTGAAACACATTTCAGAAATGCTGAGCCTTTGCTGTGTTTACTGGGACACGGGAAAGAAAAAAAATCTCTTTGCAGGAGGCCTTAACTTGAAGCCAATTCTGTACCTTTCTGAAACAATGTTCTGAAACCAGAGATTGTGAACGGAATTGATCCAAATTTTCTTGAAGAAAACATAAACTGCCCCATACCAGCTGAGCTGGAATGAGGGCCGCACCTTCATGGGTATATAGGAGCTGGCTACAGGTTTCTATAAGGCTTGGATATATTCCAAACTGGAAAAGGTTTTCAAACTGATACCGCTCCTGAGGATGAAGGACCAGGCTTTTGTTCCTTGTTGTGAGGAAAGGAACGAAAATGATTATTAGACCTAAATTTACCTTAGATTTTTTATCCTTTGGTAAAAAAGTTCCCTTCCCTCCAGTAACAGTTGAGAAAATAGAATCCAACTGAAAATCGAATAATTTATTACCCTGGAAAGAAAGGGAAAGCAAAGTTTTAAGCCATAAAGCTTTTCTAGCTAAAATAGCTAGAGACATATACCTGACATCAACTCTAATGATATCAAAAGATGGTATCACAAATAAAATTATTAGCATGTTATAGAATAATAATAATGCTATAAAATTATGATCTGTTATTTGTTGCGCTAAAGCTTCTAACCAAAAAGTTGAAGCTGCAGCAACATCCACTAAAAATATAGCAGGTCTAAGAAGATTACCTGAACATAAGTAAGCTTTTCTTAGAAAGGATACAATTTTCTTATCTAAAGGATCCTTAAATGAAGTATTATCTGCCATAGGAATAGTAGTACGTTTAGCAGGAGTAGAGACAGCCCCATTAACCTTAGAGATTTTGTCCCAAAACTCTAATCTGTCAGATGGCACAGGATATAATTGCTTAAACGTTTAGAAGGAGTAAATGAATTACCCAAATTATTCCATTCCCTGGAAATTACTTCAGAAATAGCATCAGGGAGAAAAAAATACTTCTGGAATAACTACAGGAGATTTAAAAACCTTATTTAAACGTTTAGATTTAGTATCAAGAGGACCAGAATCCTCTATTTCTAATGCAATTAATACTTCTTTAAGTAAAGAACGAATAAATTCCATCTTGAACAAATACAAAGATTTATCAGCATCAACCTCTGAGACAGAAATCTCTGAACCAGAAGAACCATTATCAGTATCAGAATGATGATGTTCATTTAAAAATTCATCTGCAAAAAAGAGAAGTTTTAAAAGACTTTTATGTATACTAGAAGGAGAAATAACAGACATAGGGGCCTAGTTATCAAGCCATCAACCTCAAATACGCTGCGTATTCCGCAGCGTATTTGTGGCGAGGCTGATACGCCTTAGTTATCAAAGGCTCGAGACCGGCAAAAGTAGAATTTTGTGACGTAAGCTTCGATCCGCCGGACTCAGTCCGACACAGATCGATTCTTACGTCACTCCAGATGTTCCGCACACAAGTGCGGCACATTCTCACTACTTTTGCTAGCTATCAAAAAACTAGCAGGTACGCTCGGCACTTTTACGGCCCAGCGTACCTGGTTTTCAAAGCGCCAGCCTGGAGGCGGCGGATCCCATAGGAATCAATGGGAGTCTGACCATAGCGAAAGTACAAGTTCGCTGCTGACAGACATCCCATTGATTTCTATGGGAGCTGTCTACACCTAACACCCTAACATGTACCCTGAGTCTAAACACCACTAATCTGACCCCCCCTACACCGCCGCAACTAAATAAAGTTATTACCCCCTAAACCGCCGCTCCCGGAGCCCACCGCAAGCTACTCTATACATATTAACCCCTAAACCGCCGCTCCCGGAGCCCACCGCAACTATAATAAATGTATTAACCCCTAAACCGCCGCTCCCTGAACCCGCCGCAACCTATATTAAATGTATTAACCCCTATCCTGCCCCCCCTACACCGTCGCCACCTATAATACATTTATTAACCCCTAATCTGCCCCCCCTACACTGTCGCCACCTATAATAAATTTATTAACCCCTATCCTGCCCCCCACTACGCCGCCGCCACTGTAATAAAATTATTAACCCCTAAACCTAACCCTAACCCTAACGCCCCCTAACTTAAATATTAATTAAATAAATCTAAATAAATTAACTCTTATTAACTAAATGAATCCTATTTAAAACTAAATACTTACCTTTAAAATAAACCCTAATATAGCTACAATATAAATAATAATTATATTCTAGCTATCTTAGGATTTATTTTTATTTTACAGGTACCTTTCAATTTATTTTAACCATGTACAATAGCTATTAAATAGTTATTAACTATTTAATAGCTTACCTAGCTAAAATAAAGAGAAATGTACCTGTGAAATAAATCCTAACCTAAGTTACAATTACACCTAACACTACACTATACTTTAATAAATTATTCCTATTTAAAAATAAATACTTACCTGTAAAATAAACCCTAAGATAGCTACAATGTAATTAATAATTATATTATAGCTATCGTAGGATTTATATTTATTTTACAGGTAACTTTGTATTTATTTTAGCTAGTTAGAATAGTTATTAAATAGTTATTAACTATTTAATAACTACCTAGCTAAAAGAAATACAAAATTACCTGTAAAATAAATCCTAACTTAAGTTACAATTAAACCTAATACTACACTATCATTAAATTAACTAAATAAACTACCTACAAATAACTACAATGAAATACAATTACATAAACTAACTAAAGTACAAAAAATAAAAAAAGCTAAGTTACAAAAAATAAAAAATTAAGTTACAAACATGTTAAAAATATTACAACAATTTTAAGCTACTTACACCTAATCTAAGCCCCCTAATAAAATAACAAACCCCCCCAAAATAAAAAAAATCCCTACCCTATTCTAAATTACATAAATTTCAAAGCTCTTTTACCTTACCAGCCCTTAAAAGGGCCATTTGTGGGGGCATGCCCCAAAAAGTTCAGCTCTTTTGCCTGTAAAATAAAAATACAACCCCCCCCCAACATTAAAACCCACCACCTACATACCCCTAATCTAACCCAAACCCCCCTTACAAAAACCTAACACTAATCCCCTGAAGATCATCCTACCTTGAATCGTCTTCACTCAGCCGAGCCACCGATGGAACTGAAGAGGACATCCGGAGCGGAAGAAGTTAATCCTCCAAGCGGCGCTGAAGAAATCTTCCATCCGATGAAGTCATCATCCAGGCGGCGCTGAAGAAGTCTTCGATCCGGCCGATGTCATCTTCAAAGAGGCGCTGAAGAGGTCTTCTATCCGGGCGAAGTCATCTTCCAAGCCGGGTCTTGAATCTTCCTTCCGCCGACGCGGAACCACCTTCTTCACCGACGGACTACGACGAATGACGGCTCCTTTAAGGGACGTCATCCAAGATGGCGTCCCCTCAATTCCGATTGGCTGATAGGATTCTATCAGCCAATCGGAATTAAGGTAGGAAAATCTGATTGGCTGATGGAATCAGCCAATCAGATTCAAGTTCAATCCGATTGGCTGATCCAATCAGCCAATCAGATTGAGCTCGCATTCTATTGGCTGATCGGAACAGCCAATAGAATGCGAGCTCAATCTGATTGGCTGATTCCATCAGCCAATCAGATTTTCCTACCTTAATTCCGATTGGCTGATAGAATCCTATCAGCCAATCGGAATTGAGGGGACGCCATCTTGGATGACGTCCCTTAAAGGAGCCGTCATTCGTCGTAGTCCGTCGGTGAAGAAGGTGGTTCCGCGTCGGCGGAAGGAAGATTCAAGACCCGGCTTGGAAGATGACTTCGTCCGGATAGAAGACCTCTTCAGCGCCTCTTTGAAGATGACATCGGCCGGATCGAAGACTTCTTCAGCGCCGCCTGGATGATGACTTCATCGGATGGAAGATTTCTTCAGCGCCGCTTGGAGGATTAACTTCTTCCGCTCCGGATGTCCTCTTCAGTTCCATCGGTGGCTCGGCTGAGTGAAGACGACTCAAGGTAGGATGATCTTCAGGGGATTAGTGTTAGGTTTTTGTAAGGGGGGTTTGGGTTAGATTAGGGGTATGTAGGTGGTGGGTTTTAATGTTGGGGGGGGTTGTATTTTTATTTTACAGGCAAAAGAGCTGAACTTTTTGGGGCATGCCCCCACAAATGGCCCTTTTAAGGGCTGGTAAGGTAAAAGAGCTTTGAAATTTATGTAATTTAGAATAGGGTAGGGATTTTTTTTATTTTGGGGGGGTTTGTTATTTTATTAGGGGGCTTAGATTAGGTGTAAGTAGCTTAAAATTGTTGTAATATTTTTAACATGTTTGTAACTTAATTTTTTATTTTTTGTAACTTAGCTTTTTTTATTTTTTGTACTTTAGTTAGTTTATGTAATTGTATTTCATTGTAGTTATTTGTAGGTAGTTTATTTAGTTAATTTAATGATAGTGTAGTATTAGGTTTAATTGTAACTTAAGTTAGGATTTATTTTACAGGTAATTTTGTATTTCTTTTAGCTAGGTAGTTATTAAATAGTTAATAACTATTTAATAACTATTCTAACTAGCTAAAATAAATACAAAGTTACCTGTAAAATAAATATAAATCCTAAGATAGCTATAATATAATTATTAATTACATTGTAGCTATCTTAGGGTTTATTTTACAGGTAAGTATTTATTTTTAAATAGGAATAATTTATTAAAGTATAGTGTAGTGTTAGGTGTAATTGTAACTTAGGTTAGGATTTATTTCACAGGTACATTTCTCTTTATTTTAGCTAGGTAAGCTATTAAATAGTTAATAACTATTTAATAGTTATTGTACATGGTTAAAATAAATTGAAAGGTACCTGTAAAATAAAAATAAATCCTAAGATAGCTAGAATATAATTATTATTTATATTGTAGCTATATTAGGGTTTATTTTAAAGGTAAGTATTTAGTTTTAAATAGGATTCATTTAGTTAATAAGAGTTAATTTATTTAGATTTATTTAATTAATATTTAAGTTAGGGGGGGCGTTATGGTTAGGGTTAGACTTAGGTTTAGGGGTTAATCATTTTATTACAGTGGCGGCGGCGTAGTGGGGGGCAGGATAGGGGTTAATAAATTTATTATAGGTTGCGGCGGGTTCATGGAGCGGCGGTTTAGGGGTTAAACTATTTATTTAGTTGCGGAGAGGTGCGGGATCAGCAGGATAGAGGTTAATAATTTTATAATAGAGGGCGACGGTATAGGGGGGGCAGGATAGGGGTTACTAGGTATAATGTAGGTGGCAGCGGTGTCCGGGAGCGGCGGTTTAGGGGTTAATAAATTTATTATAGGTTGTGGCGGGTTCATGGAGCGGCGGTTTAGGGGTTAAACTATTTATTTAGTTGCGGAGAGGTGCGGGATCAGCAGGATAGGGGTTAATAATTTTATAATAGAGGGCGATGGTATAGGGGGGGCAGGATAGGGGTTACTAGGTATAATGTAGGTGGCAGCGGTGTCCGGGAGCGGCGGTTTAGGGGTTAATACATTTATCAGAGTTGCGGCAGGGTCTAGGAGCGGCGGTTTAGGGGTTAGTAACTTTATTGAGTTGCGGGGGGCTCCGGGGGCGCCGGTATAGGGGGTAGAACAGTGCAGTTTAGTGTGAGTGCTTAGTGACAGGCTAGCAATAAAGCTGGGAAAAAGCCGAAGGGCAGCGAGATCGGATGAGTGATAACTGTCACAGTCCGCTGCTCATCGCCCCGCGGCTTTTTGACAGCTTTATTTGATAACTTAGGCGTATTTTTTCAGGTCCGCGGCGGCGAAGGTAGGCGAGCTTAGGCGGACGTATTGGGCCGGCGAAGCCAGAAAAGTAGACGGCTTGATAACTAGCCCCCATAGCCTTCTTAATGGATTTAAAAAATAAAATCTCTTATATTATCAGGAACACTCTGAAAATTAGATGTTGACGGAACAGCAACAGGTAATGTAACAGTACTAAAGGAAATTTTATCTGCATTAATAAGTTTGTCATGACATGCAATACAAACAACAGCTGGAGAAACAGATACCAAAAGTTTATAGCAGATACACTTAGCTTGGTAGCTCCAGCACTGGGCAGCGATTTTCCTGAAGTATCTTCTGACTCAGTTGCAACGTGGAACATCTTGCAATATGTAAAAGAAAAAACAACATATAAAGCAAAATTGATCAAATTCCTTAAATGACAGTTTCAGGAATGGGAAAAAAATGCCAGTGAACAAGCTTCTAGCAACCTGAAGCAAAAAATAATGAGACTTAAATAATGTGGAGACAAAAATGACGCCACATCCGGAACGCCGACACTTTTGACGCAAAAAAACATCAAAAAATGACGCAACTTCCGGCGACACGTATGACGCCGGAAACAGAAAAAAAAATAAAAAAATTTGCGCCAAAAAAGTCTGCGCCAAGAATGACGCAATAAAATGAAGCATTTTCAGCCCCCGCGAGCCTAACAGCCCACAGGGAAAAAATCTAATTTTTTTTAAGGTAAGAAAAAATGATTGATTCAAATGCATTATCCCAAGTATGAAACTGACTGTCTGAAAATAAGGAATGTTGAACATCCTGAGTCAAGGCAAATAAATGTTTGAATACATATATTTAGAACTTTATATAAAAGTGCCCAACCATAGACCTTAGAGTGTCACAGAAAATAAGATTTACTTACCCCAGGACACTCATCTACATGTTTGTAGAAAGCCAAACCAGTACTGAAACGAAAATCAGCAGAGGTAATGGTATATATATAAGAGTATATCGTCAATCTGAAAAGGGAGGTAAGAGATGAATCTCTACGACCGATAACAGAGAACCTATGAAATAGACCCCGTAGAAGGAGATCATTGCATTCAAATAGGCAATACTCTCCTCACATCCCTCTGACATTCACTGCACGCTGAGAGGAAAACCGGGCTCCAACTTGCTGCGGAGCGCATATCAACGTAGAATCTAGCACAAACTTACTTCACCACCTCCATCGGAGGCAAAGTTTGTAAAACTGAATTGTGGGTGTGGTGAGGGGTGTATTTATAGGCATTTTAAGGTTTGGGAAACTTTGCCCCTCCTGGTAGGAATGTATATCCCATACGTCACTAGCTCATGGACTCTTGCTAATTACATGAAAGAAATAATATATAATATGACAAGTACCCCGTATCTAATGGAAACAAAAAAATCTGTAATTGCAGTGGGGCACTGTGGGTAACTGGCAGTTTGCTACAGGTTCTCTATAGCACTTTAGCAGCATAACTTTTAATTTGGGGGTAAAATAAATAATAAGCCACAGAGAAATTATTTCACACAGTGCTTGCTAGGCCTGTGCATTTGTTTCGTTACAAATACTAATTCAGGAAGAAAACATGGATATTTGCTTTGTTTTCATAAAAGGAATATCAGAACAAATGCACTCGGTATTTTATAGAAAACAAATATTAATGAAATTTGTTAGAATGCATTTTTCCTTTAAAATAATAGCTGTTCAACTGTAGCATGATGGAGAGCTGTGCTAATCACAGTGCTTCTTCACAGAGTCATGGTACACACTAATAGGAGGCTTAGCGCGGCTAAGATCCTTTAGTGAAGGCTCTGGGATCTTTTTCACTAAGCCTTCTATTACTGCAGGTGAGTATAAGTCTATAGGTCAGTATAAGGCTACAGGCAGGGGCGTATTTATGCATAGGCCAACAAGGCCGGTGCCTAGGTCTGCAGATTTGAGGGGGAGGCACAGGCACTGATATGTTGGAAAGGTTGGAATTCATTTTATTGAAAAAAAAATCCTGTGCTGCGGTCACATGACCCGGCTTTTGCAGAGGTCACGTGACATTTTCCTCCTTCTGCCCACCTTCCTGTCTGCTCACCACCACACATGGATGGAGGGAGCCATGCACATGCACACGTGATCTCCCAGGGAATTGGACTCGGCAAGCTGTGAGTGAAAAAAGACAGATGTGGAGCTGCTGTGTAGTGTGAGAGACATCGGATGGACACGAACTAGACCAGAGTCAGTGAGTGACTTTGAGTGTGATCAGACTTGGAGTGGAGCAGAGCCACAGAGGTTTGGACTGGAGAGGAGGGGGGTGATCTGGCACATAGCAGTGCAGAATACATAAAAATTGCAAGGTATTTTTTGTTTTTGTTTTGCAACTTTTGCGCCTCTAAAATACTTAGGGGCATATTTATCAAGGTCTGGCGGACCAGATCCGACACTGCGGATCAGGTCCTCCAGACCTCGCTAAATACGGCGAGCAATACACTTGCCGTATTCAGCATTGTACCAGCAGCTCACAAGAGCTGCTGGTGCAATGCCGCCCGCTGAAGACTCGCTACCAATGGGCCACCAGCAGGGGGTGTTAATCAACCCGATCGTACTCGATCGGGTTGTATTGTGGCGATGTGTGTCTGCCTGCTCAGAGCAGGCGGACAGGTTATGGAGCAGCGGTCTTTGTGACCGCTGCTTCATAACTGCAGTTTCTGGCGAGTCTGAAGATATTGATTTCCGGCGATGTCTGTCCACCTGCTCAGAGCAGGCGGACAGGTTATGGAGCAGCAGTCTTTGTGACCGCTGCTTCATAACTGCAGTTTCTGGCGAGTCTGAAGATATTGATTTCCGGCGATGTCTGTCCACCTGCTATGAGCAGGCGGACAGGTTATGGAGCAGCAGTCTTTGTTCAACTGCTGTTTCTGGCGAGCCTGCAGCCTCGCCAGAAACACGGGGCATCAAGCTCCATTCGGAGCTTGATAAATATGCCCCATTGTATGACAAAGTAAGGAATGCGGATACTTTAGTGTGCAGAAATTGAAAAAGAATGAGAGAGTCAAAAAAAGTAAGATTGTATGAAGAGGTTGTACTGGTGGGAAGTGAAAAGTTAAAAGGGGAAAAGGTAATACTAGTGATTAATTGATATTACTGTAATTATCAAATGCTTCCCAATTCAATTTAATATTTAAATTTGTGAAAAAAAAAAAAAAAAAGATTTAGTTTCCACGTGTTTTCGTGTCCCAGTTAGCCCTGAATCTTTCAATTACTGGCATTTCCTAGCTATGTCATTTTGTTGTTAAAAGGGATGTTTTGTGGTCTTCCCATAAGCATTAATGCAATTGATCAAATTTTGTTTCGAACAAATTTCATATCTAATTATTTGGTTTAACCAAATTCAACCGTGGACGAAATTGTGATGCTCAAATAGGCTCAAAATTTTCAAACAAATATTTCAAGCAAACCAATTTTTTTACCTATGCACATGTCTAGTGGCAAAAATATATTGCTGGCACACTTGAATAATCTGAACAAATTTTAATTATTATATAAATAAATAAAAAAATGAATAACATCAGATATATATATTTCTGTATAACCAAACATTGTTATTGTTCTTTAAATTTTTGCTTATTTGCTTATTTTTCAGTTGAAACACAAAACTATACAATGAGATGCAGAACCAAACAATATTATTTGAATACATTCTCTATGGATTTTCAGACCTGCCCAGCTTCCAGCTTCCTCTCTTCCTGACCTTCCTTCTTATCTACCTAATGACCTTGGCTTGGAACCTTCTCATCATTCTCTTGACCATTACAGATGTTCACCTTCACACACCCATGTACTTCTTTCTTGGTAACCTGGCTTGTCTAGACATGTGCTGCTCCTCAGTGATTGCGCCAAGGATGCTCCTTGATTTGTACCTTCAGGAAAGGAGGATTTCCAAATCACTATGTATAAGCCAAGTCTTTTTCTTCATATTTTTTGCAATCATTGAGGTCTTCTTGCTGGCTACGATGTCCTGTGACCGATATGTTGCTATTTGTCATCCTCTTCATTACATGCACATTATGCATTGGAAGTTGTGTGTCCAGTTGGCACTAGGAATATGGGCACTTGGATTGATCTATGCCCTGGTGCACACCCTTTGTATACTGAGATTAACTTTTTGTGGCTCAGTCACTATACACAGTTTTTTTTGTGATCTGCCCCAGTTATTCCAGCTCTCTTGTAATGACACTTTTGTTAATGTATTGCTTATATTTATTTTAGGAATTGTACTCGGGTTAGGATCCTTGGTGGTAGCTTTTGTTCCCTACATCACTATATTCTCTACAGTTCTTAAGATTCCAGCTAAGAATACAAAATGTAAAGCTTTCTCTACCTGTACTTCTCATCTTTCAGTGGTCTTAATATTTTATGGTACCCTTATTTTTAACTATTTTCGTCCCAACACCAGTTTTAATTTTTCAGAAGACAGACTGATATCTGTCTGCTATACACTGATGACACCACTGTTCAATCCTCTTATCTACAGCCTGAGGAATCAGGAACTCAGAAGCGCATTACAAAGAGCTCTACATAACATAAATATCATAGCTGACTTCATACACACTACTAAATAGTCACTATAGATTATCTAATAAATTAATAACTGCACCATTTATCTAGTACCTCCTCTCTGCAAACTAGACATCAATCCAGAACCTGAAATTTCTCATCCAATCACCACTAAGGATTATTGGGATATAGGGTATTAAATCTACTGTTATACAACAAGTCTAGAGGTGCCCCGTATATAATAATATTAAGTGACACAAAAAAATAAAATAGATAGTCGCAAAGATTCAGACTTATGAAAAAACTTTTATGTTGAGAAACTCATAATTGTGTTTTATCTTTTTTTTTTTTAAATATATTTTTTTTATTGAGGTATCAAACAATAATACAACATCAGTACATATGTCCAGATATCAATCTCAATTAACAATGAAAGAAAGAGCATCTTGACCATCCTATTAGAATAGGTGGGTTAAGCTGAAATCTATAAGGTACTAATAACAGTAACCGTGAGTGCAATATCCCACTCTCAACCATACTAAGTAGCTGCAAGTGAAATCTGTAGAGAATAACAAATCAGCAGTTCAAGTCATGAGAGTATAGGTACAGGCATAAATTTTAGAAATGTATCTTGGATATGAATTAGAAGATGTATAGTATATATGGCTGAAAGTGAGAAGATAAATCTTACATATGGTAAAGATAACTAACTGGAACATATATTAGAGTTACCTCTTTTTATAACCTAGAATTAATGCAGGTATGAATGGTCCCCAACTCACTATTTAAGTCACATGGGTGTTTATCTATTCAAAGAGTATTGTGGCGCGGAGGGGAATAGTATCATGGGTTAATTTTAAGGGAGGGGGGGGATTCAGCGGACCAGAGCCGCTCAGGTTAAGAAAAAAGAGAGGGAGAGAGGGAGGGGGCGTGGGGTCGTGTCCGGGAGCTAAGGGGAGTATAGTATTATCTCTATGATATGTATATTAGTATGGTCTCTATTAAGCTAATAATAAACTGATTGAGATAGGCTGATGGGTGGCTAAAGCACATATAGTATGAGGAGGTCAAAGTGTAGGCCAGGGATGGATTGGCTGGATATTAGGTGCTGAAATAGTGGAGCTGGGAATACAATGGGTGGTAAATATATGTGTCATAACACTGGAATCTACATGAAGGTGAAACCGTATAGACCAGATAAGAAATTGTCTAGTGAAGGTGATGGTATGCAATAGTAGAAGTGGGTATCAAAATACGTCAGCTTATATTACTGTAGAGAGGTTGTGTGCCTCAAGTGAGTCGGTGATTAAATAGGTGATGGGGGGGGTAGATTAATATCTTCCTGCTGGAGATTTAAAGTAAGCTTAAACTTGCCATTTATGTCTCGTGTCATAAAATGCTAAACTTGGCTACTGTAAATAAAGAGTCTAACAGGTTTACATGATAAGAGGGTCCTTATTCGGGAATTATTGTCCAATGAAGTGGGGGAAGGCTAGCAAATAAAAATGTGCTGTGTGAGCCTTTAGGGTTTTATGTTAGTGTTATAAGAGACGGTTGAGTGAAGATGTATACGAGCTAGGGACTATCATCTCACTGGACCAAAGTCAGATGTAAATAGGAGCAGGGGGACTTATCATAGAACTTTCTATGTAATCCATGTCACCTAATAATATCATGTTGTCTGCACCTAGTCTGCAAGTAATGTTTGAAGGTTAAACGATACATGGAGCTATCAAAAAGCAGCGGAAGAGATTTTATAACATTGATTACAGACAACAGAACATTACTCACTACGTTAAGTGTATACCGCTTTTTCAAGCCTTATACTGAAGTGTGCACTAAAACCAAAAGCAGCCGAAAAGGGTGCAAGGGAAATTATGTATAGTCCCTTAGCTAGGTCATGCTCAAGGCTCAGATCTTTATCCTCTTATGCAAACGTTTGCGAGGCTAGCATAATAATATAACCCTGGCAGGGGATTTGGGATGAGGGTTAAAAGTTATAAAATAAAGAGGGTTAGGGCATCCACTAGTGTTGCATTCCTGGTATGTCTTTATAAGTACATAGTTAACGAACATACTAACGATAGGGGAGATATCTAGCAAGGTAACATCTATAAGCTACTATGTAGAATTGCCAAAGCATGGGTACTGATAATGGGGCTAAAAGTCCTGTTTTGTAGAAGGTAGGTATCAAGTTTTCAAGAGTAGTATGAGGCTGCTGCAGTAGCTAGTATCTCTCTAAGTAAGTATCTTAATCACCTGGAACAAGGTATTTGACTACTCTGTGTGCTCTATAATGGCCATTAAAGGGAGCTACTTATATGTTGTTATCTCTCTAGTGCAGTTGCAAAAAGTGAAAACATATATATTGAATTACAATCATCAATAGTCAGCCCAACCCATGTGAGGCATATGTATTAAATTGAACTATAAGGAACATACTCTAATCGCCTTAGTTAAATAGTAGTGCATAAATACTAGATTAAATCTGCTAGGGTCCAGAATATAACAGATTATAACAAAACATAATGTATATACATTTGAACATTTAAATTAACATTTCTATGCGTAACTATCCATAGAGAACACATCTCAGAAAAAATATTCAAACTAAGTTGACCTTAAGTAGGAGAGTTCTGGGCATCCCTGTTGGGCTGTGGTTTATAATTACTAAGGTCAAACTTTTATGGCCCAAGATATATCGCAAAACAGCTAAGTGTAATAAACAACTAACGCTGCCGCTGCAGGGAAGGAGCTTATCTCCCATTGTGGGATGTAAAATAAAGAATAGTGATGAGGTATTGCTCCAAGTATACTGGAAGTTCTCATGGGAAAGTGACCAGGTGTCTTGCTCTGTAGTAGGCATAAATAGCGCTATATAATACTGAAAGCTCCAGTACATCGATGGTGTTTGAGAGGGTGTACTGAGGTGATGGGATATGGGTATGAGAGTAAGTGTATTGAGACCTTGCGTATTACTTAAAGCCATCCCGACTTAAACTTAATAGACACTATATCTGTGGAGTGTACGGAGTTCATATAGCCCAGTCAGTGAACTACTCGAACCCACTAGAGTTCACAGGGCTTCGGCAAAAACATAGTCATCATAATCAACCAATTCCAGACCTGAGTCCGTCTGGATCTACTGACTGAGCGGCCTGCAGATTGAGGAAGACTGAGCGGAGCTTTGGATCTGGGGGGGCAAGTATGCTTACTGCTAGGGTTGTGAGCAGAGTTACCAAGTCGTGTGTCAGAGGCCAAGACTGAGTTCAAGGAGTCTATAATCCAGTTGCGTCTAACAATTGCGGGTCTCCGATGAGATGCCAGAGATAGCAGAGGAGTTTCCCCAACCGGGCGAGGGGATGGGCTAGTTTGTGAAGGTGCTGTACTCTGTCTGGTGGTGTGCCGCTTTTCTCCAGAATTTTGAGTGAAAGCTGCGGATGTCTGCATGACCCCACACGGAGTAAGTGAACTGGCTGGGGATGGTGTGTTGTGTATGTCCGCAGACCCCGCAGGCCGATTCAGACTTGCTCCCGCCTTTACTCTCCGAGACACTGTAAACTGCGCTGCCTCTAACTGTTCAGTACATGACGGTTCAGTAGAGGGTCTCGAGCTAGCAGGCTGCTCGATTTCCATCCTCTGAGTAGTATGTCTCAGTATCTCAGAGAGTTCGCCAAATTGGATATCCATCTTGTGGATTACATTTATTAGCATGAGGTGCAGGATCTCGTAATTCTCCTCCATTGTATACAAATGTTGACGAAGTCAACTCTAATGGAGAGGAGATCTTAAGGCCGAAAGTACTAGGCCCACACTTTATCTTCGTCTAGAATCACTTCAGTTAGGTTGATTATTACAATCTTGACATCTGTGTGAGCGGTAACACTTCTGGGATCTAGATTAGATCATTTAAATGATATATTTACAGTCAATGTATAGGTAAACGACAGATTATCTCTGAAGGCATTAAGAGCTTCTGTTTTTTCTGCCCATCATGGCTGCCGCCCGGACACGCCCCCCGTGTTTTATCTTTTAATTATTTTAATAAAAGACTCCATGAATTGTCTTAATACGAACTCAAGATTACTAAACTCACACATTCTAAACTCACCCTCACTAAGGTCAGTGCCTCTGGCCGCACATGGCACAGTGCTCTTTTCTCAATGAGGTGACTTTCCACCTCTAAACCAATATCTGTGCTAGTATAAAGAACAGTGTCAGATGTATAGCCCAGCTATTCGTTTAGAGATGGAAAAATCACATCATTAAGAAAAGACCACTGTGCGGTGGGCAGCCGGAGGCACTGACCATAGCGAGGAGCCTCCACACAGAAATTGTGAGTTTAGCACACTTTTTTGTACACTGAGGGCTCCATGTACTAAGCAGTCAGCGAGCTACCCGCAACAAATCTCGCGTCAAAACTCGCAAACTGATATGTACAAAGCCGTCAATTATGTTAAAACTCGCATCTTTAAAATTGCGAGCGTACTTATCCGCCAAACCTCGCTACCGCTCCATTTTTCACTGTAATTAGACACATTTGACCACCAACTCGCCAAAAAACGAATGTACTAAAAAATCTATTTGTCCGCTCGCTACAATTTCCGCTCCCACCTCGCTATTTTTGCCTCGCCACCTTTTAGGTGGCGGGCAAGGTACAAAACAATAGGAAAGTCAATCTAGACGCCAGTCTAGACATATATAAAAGGCAGTAATATCAGCATTGTACTTACAGCATAACTGGCGTCTAATTTGTCTCTCATTTCCATGTACATAAATTGCGCCCAATTTGTCGACTGTAATTAAAGAGTAATCTATTTAAATTTGTATTGTTAGTTGTCAATCTTTATAATTATTTTTATATTAATATTTATATATTATCAGATCCAGATGAAGCCATATCCAAATTGTAAATAAATATTACAAAAATAACGCTCTGTTATCACTCTTCAAAAAATTTTGAACAATAATAAAGTTGTTTAGATAAGTTGAACTTTTATAGGAGCAAAATATCCCGCGACTACTATGATGTTCGTGACACCTTGCATGTCACGTGTTAATAATTGGCCAGACAATTCAACTGAAAGTTAAGTACCATCAGCTTAGTCGCGGCGAGCGAGGCGTCAAATTTATCAACAATCCGCAACTGCTCGCGGCGGGCTAGACTTGTCTATTTATTGGGGGAATATTAGTACATAGCGACAGCGGACACCATTTCGCCCGCGGCGAGTAACGGCGAGTTTATCCGCGTCTACAATGACGGATGAATTGACGGCTTAGTACATGGAGCCCTGAAAGTTTATTTTTACTGATGGTAAATCCTAGCATTTTTTTTTAAACGCTAGGATTTACCATTACTTTAAGTGCTGTTACATTGTGAGTTTGTTTGCTTTCCAAATTAACTATCTGTAAAGACGTTAATGTACCATTGGAGTATGTTTCTTTGTGTTTGACTTTATTACAGATAAGAGGCCAGTAATATCAATAGGACAGATTGCTGGGACGCTGATAATTTACGCAGGATGTGAAACCTGCACAAAAAGTGCTTTACAATTTTGAGTGTGTTTAGGTTAGTTTAGTTTATGATTAATGGATATTCGTCCAACTTTCTGAGCAAAGTAGTACTAGCTACGCACACATTGCTATTTATATAAGTACATTGGCTAAATCCATAGCCCAGGCTATTGATCCCATTACTCAACAGTGATAGTTAAACTATATTGAAGCTGACATTAGACTACCCAGATGGGAACTCTTACAGCAGCTCTACATTAAAGGTTATAACAACTTTGGTAATCACTACTTAGTTAACTCAGTTGATTATCTAGATCACTAATAACGGTGAATTTATTGAGGCCTAATTATTATATTCAGTGATCTAACCTGTAATTTATTACACTGATTTTGGTACTGGAGTATATTTTAACTGTGTGTGTATTAACCAAACAAATTTGTTTTTTTAATTTTAATATCAATAAAGGTTATATTTTAATATCCTGTTGGGGAATCCCATCCCTTAGTTTAGGCCTAGAGTGCTGTAAGTGCATACTTTGGGAAGTCTGATACCCTACATATCATTCTTCCTTTGTGTTTATACTTATATTTGTGCACAAGCACCATTTCCTCCAGCTAATTGTAGAATTGACAAACTTATATCTCCTGATTGGAATTACCATTAGAGGAAAAGCCCAAGTAGTGCCACTGTTCATTTTTGTGGGTTTGTAGTTTACTATATCTGATTGTTGTCTAGTTAATGCACCATTGGAGCACTCTTTTTCTTTGGTATGGTTTTTTTTCTTAAGATTAATCTCTATATACTGTAGATATGCTTACTTCCTATTTTTACATTCAATTGATTATGGATTATTGTTTGATATTTGTAGAGCTTCAATTATCTTCAAAAATGTCAGTCGCTGTTGTTGGCATGGGCAACACCATCTTTTTTTGGGGTCCAAACTTGCACATGTTGTCAGATATCATTATCATTCTTTTTGGGGGTGTTGATCATTTATCAAGTGCCTTTGGGGCCTATCTATCAGTCTCCGAAAGGAGCTTGAGGGCCCGTGTTTCTGGCGAGTCTTCAGACTCGCCAGAAACAGCAGTTATGAAGCAGCAGTCACAAAGACCGCTGCTCCATAACCTGTCTGCCTGCTCTGAGCAGGAGGACTGGAATCACCACAATTCAACCCAATCGAGTATGATTAGTTTGATTGACACCTCCCTGCTGGTGGCCCATTGTCCATGAGTCTGCAGGGGGCTGCGTTTCATCATCAGCTCTTGTGAGCTGCTGGTGCAATGATAAATGCGGAAAGCGTATTGCTCTCCGCATTTAGCGAGGTCTTGCGGACCTGATCCGCACTGTTGGATCAGGTCCGCAAGACCTTTGATAAATAGGGGCCTTAGTGTGTTTTATTTTATGTGTCTATTTTGTACTTGATATGTGTTCGATAACTTGTACTTGGAAGAATTAGGATCCCTGAAGCCAATAATGTCCATATATTGTATGGGTGAAATTTGGGCTATCCACTCATATCCGAAGAAATCTTTTTCCAGTACATAAATGGTGTTATCATTTACATTGTGATTGGTCCAGAATTGAAAAACAGATATTGGGAGCCGAAAACAGCCAATAAACAAAACTAGAAGACTGGAATTTACCCCATTCTTGAGTTGTGTTTTCAATCTAATAAAGAGAGTCATAGAAAAGTGCATTTTAAATGTTCTATTGTGGCTTTTGTTACAAAGTACACTAACACCCATAAACTACCTATTAACCCCTAAACTGAGGCCCTCCCGCATGGCAAACACTATAATAAAATTATTAACCCCTAATCTGCTGCACCAGATATCAATGCCACTATTAAAATGTATTAACCCCTATTCCGCCACTCCCCGACATTGTCACCACTATAATAAACCTATTAACCCCCAAATCACCGCCCTCCCACATCGCAAACACTATTTAAATATTATTAACCCCTAATCTGCCATCCACCCACACCGCTGCTATAATAAACCTATTAACCACTAAACCGCAATGAAATATACTATTATAAACTATTAACCCCTAAACTGAAAGCCCCCCACAATGAAATATACTAAAATAAACTATTAACCCCTAAACCAAAAGCCCCCCTCAACTAAATATACTAATTTAGCTATTAACCCCTAAACATAACACCCCCCTAACTTTATATTAAAATTACAATTTCCCCATCTTGAATTAAATTAAAACTTACCTGTCAAATTTAAAAACATAATTTTAAACTAACAATTAAACTAATAATTATTAAACTACAATTAAACTAACTACCAATTAAATAAAACCTAAACTACACATTAAAAAAATCCTAACACTACTCTAAAAATTACTAACTAAAAAAAAATTAAAAAAAATTAAAATACGAAAAATAAGAAACAAATTATCAAGAATAAAAACGAATTACTTCTTATCTAAAAGCCCTATCAAAATAGAAAAGCCCCCCCCCCCCAATAAAAAAAACCCTAGCCAACACTAAACTGCCAATAGCCCTTAAAAGGACCTTTTATGGGGCATTGCCCCAAAGATATCAGCTCTTTTACCTGTAAAAAAAAGCTAACCATTGCCCTGAATTAAGCTTTCATCCTATTGGCTGTTCCTATGAACCAATAGGATTGAGCTGTCATCCTATTTGCTGTTCCAATCCGCCAATAGAATGAGAGCTCAATCCTATTGGCTGATTGGATCAGCCAATAGGATGGAAGCTCAATCCTATTGGCTGATTGGAACAGCCAATAGGATTTTTGCAGCTTTAATTCCTATTGGCTGATAGAAATCTTTCAGCCAATAGGAATGCAAGGGACGCCATCTTTGATGACGTTACTTACATTTAAGCTTCAGTTTATGACGGCGACCATATGAAGAGGATGCTCCACGCCGGATGTCTTGAAGATGGACCATCTCTGATGGATGAAGATAGAAGATGCCGCCGGGATGAAGACTTCTTTTCAGGGCAATGGTTAGCTTAGGTTTATTTACAAAGGTTTTTTTTAATTTGGGGGTATGGTTGGACGGGTGGTGGGTTTTAGTGTTGGGGGGGTGTTTGTATTTTTTTTACAGGTAAAAGAGCTGATATCTTTTGGGCAATGCCCCACAAAAGTGCCTTTTAAGGGCTATTGGCAAATTAGTGTAGGCTAGGGAGTTTTTATTTTGGGGGGCTTTTAATTTGATAGGGCTATTAGATTAGGTGTAATTTGTTTTATTTTTGATAATTTGTTTTTTTGTTTTTTGTAATTTAGTAGTTTTTTTTTTTGTAATTTAAATAATTGTATTTTATTAATGTAATTTTTTTAATTGTAGTGTAATGTTAGGTTTTAGTGTAAGGCAGGTTAGGTTTTATTTCACAGGTAAATTTGTCTTTATTTTATCTAGGTAGTTAGTAAATAGTTAATAACTATTTACTAACTAGTCTACCTAGTTAAAATAAAAACAAACTTACCTGTGAAATAAAAATAAAACCTAAGGTAGCGACAATGTATTTATTAGTTATATTGTAGCTAGCTTAGGTTTTATTTTACAGGTAAGTCTGTATTTAGTTTTAAATAGGTATTATTTAGTTAATAATTGTAACTTTAATTTAGCTGTATTTAAATTAGTTAGGGGGTCTTAGGCTTAGGGTTATGCTTAGGGTTAGGGGTTAATATATTTATTTAGTGTTAGTGATGTGGGGGGGGCCAGAGGTTTAGGGGTTAATAACTTTAGTATAGTGGTGAAATTGAGAGCGGAAGATTAGGGGTTAATAAGTTTATGTAGGTGGCGGCAATTTTAGGGGCAGCAGATTAGGGGTTAATAAATGTAAGTAGGTGGCGGCAGATTAGGGGTGTTTAGACATGGGGTTTATGTTAGGGTGTTTGGTTTTAACATTACATTTATTTTCCCCATAGACATCAATGGGGCTGCATTACAGAGCTTTTCATTCCGCAATTGCAGGTGTTAGACTTTTTTTTTTGCCAACTCTCCCCATTGATGTCTATGGGGAAATTGTGCACAAGCACGTAACAGCAGAACTTGTTTTCGGTGCGCTATGGAGCTCAACGCAACCATATTGCCCGCACAAGCCTGCTTTTTTAAAAACATGTAATATCAGCGCTTTTGTTGCGGTCGTTAATTTCCCTATAGCACTCAAAACTCGTAATCTGTCTGAAAATTATTATTATTATCATCATTTGTATAGCGCCACAAAATTGTTTAGCACCTTACAAAAAGAGTTTAAATATATCTGTGGGACTACTGCCAGTAAGACCAAATAGTTATCAAATAGTGCCAATACCCCTGCTGTGTGTGTGTGTGTGTGTATTATGTGTGTGTGTGTGTGTGTGTGTGTGTGTATTATGTGTGTGTGTGTGTATTATGTGTGTGTGTGTGTATTATGTGTGTGTGTGTGTGTGTATTATGTGTGTGTGTGTATTATGTGTGTTTGTGTGTGTATTATGTGTGTGTGTGTGTGTGTGTATTATGTGTGTGTGTGTGTGTATTATGTGTGTGTGTGTGTGTATTATGTGTGTGTGTGTGTATTATGTGTGTGTGTGTATTATGTGTGTGTGTATTATGTGTGTGTGTGTGTATTATGTGTGTATGTGTGTGTATTATGTGTGTGTGTGTGTGTGTGTATTATGTGTGTGTGTGTGTGTATTATGTGTGTGTGTGTGTGTATTATGTGTGTGTGTGTGTATTATGTGTGTGTGTGTATTATGTGTGTGTGTGTGTGTGTATTATGTGTGTGTGTGTGTATTATGTGTGTGTGTGTGTATTATGTGTGTGTGTGTGTATATTATGTGTGTGTGTGTGTATTATGTGTGTGTGTGTATTATGTGTGTGTGTGTATTATGTGTGTGTGTGTGTATTATGTGTGTGTGTATTATGTGTGTGTGTGTGTATGTATTATGTGTGTGTGTGTGTGTGTGTATTATGTGTGTGTGTATTATGTGTGTGTGTGTGTGTGTGTGTGTGTGTATTATGTGTGTGTGTGTGTGTATTATGTGTGTGTGTGTATTATGTGTGTGTGTGTGTGTGTGTATTATGTGTGTGTGTGTATTATGTGTGTGTGTATTATGTGTGTGTGTGTGTGTGTATTATGTGTGTGTGTGTATTATGTGTGTGTGTGTGTGTATTATGTGTGTGTGTATTATGTGTGTGTGTGTGTATTATGTGTGTGTGTGTATTATGTGTGTGTGTGTGTATTATGTGTGTGTGTGTGTATTATGTGTGTTTTATGTATGTGTGTGTGTGTGTGTATTATGTGTGTGTGTGTGTGTGTGTATTATGTGTGTGTGTGTGTATATTATGTGTGTGTGTGTATATATATATTTATACACACATATACAAAATGTTAATTAGTTAATTAATTAGTTAGGCCTAGTTAATTACAATCGTGCTAACACAGGCCTAGTTTCCATTGAGGTGGTAAAGCTTAGAAACTGATGGTAACATAAAAATTCTCCATAGACTTTAACAGAGATAAATGTTTTGATCACCAGTTTCCACAATTTACCATCTCACTGGAAACTAGGCCTTAGTTAGTCAGTTGCAGCATCTGCCCAAATGGTTTAAGCCCAGGATCTTGTCACTGTGCTGTAGCTAAATCTCTCATTTGTGCTTTTAATCTTGCTGGGTGCAAGGATTTTTGTCTACACAGGCGAAGATGCATTTTGATGCCCACCCACCCCCACCGCCACCAGTCTCCCACCAGGAAACCATAACCCCCCCTCGACAAAGCCAAACACCTAACTGCCCTCCTCCACCTCCATACTAAGTACATTTTATTTCCATTAAACTAACATACTCAACATATTGTTTTCAACAAGAAAAACCAAGAGATTGAAGCACATTTGAAAACTGAATAATAAAAAGTATTATTTTTATTTAGATTTACATTCAACTTATTGCTTTTTAGTCCATTAATCTATTGAGCTATATCAGCAATTTTAATGTCCTGAGTTCTTCCTATATGGATTTTCTGGCCTTCCAAAGTTACAACTCCCTCTCTTCCTTGTGTTGCTTCTCATCTACCTGATGACTCTGACTTGGAACCTTCTCATATTTCTCCTGATCATCACAGACTCTCACCTCCACACCCCCATGTACTTCTTCCTAAGTAACCTGGCTTGTATAGACATCTGCTGCCCCTCAGTCATTACCCCGCAGATACTCTTCCATCTACACGCCCAGAAATGGGGGATTTCTAGATCAGCTTGTACAACTCAGACCTTTTTCTTTCTTATATTTGTATGTTCAGAAATCTTTTTACTGTCTGTGATGTCCTGTGACCGATATGTTGCCATTTGCCGCCCACTACATTACTTTCAAATGATGAACTGGAAGCTTTGCACCCAGTTATCTTTAGCATTTTGGGCATTTGGAGGAGCATGCGCTATGGTGCATTCACTTGCCACATTACAGCTAACCTTCTGTGGCTCAGTCAATATACGCAGTATATTTTGTGATCTGCCGAAGCTGATTCAGATCTCTTGCTCTGATCCATATATCAATATTTTATTAATCTATGTTTTGCGTGTTGTTTGGTTTTCTCTTTTTTCTTGTAACTGTTATCCTATAAATAAACATACTGGCCACTATAATAAACATGAGAGCTAAGAAGAGCAGAGGTAAAGCTTTCTTCACCTGCACTTCTTACCTCATGGTGGTCTTCATATATTATGGAACCTTTTTTATTACTTTCGTCCCAACACAAGCACTTTTGGAGAGGACAGACTGATTTCTGCTGCATATAGTTTATTGACTCCTCTGTTAAATCCTCTGATCTATTGTCTGAGAAACCAAGAACTCCTTGCAGTGATAAGGAGAACTATAGAAAAAAATTACATCTTTTCCTGGAATAGTTCACACAAACAGTCAACAAAGGTAGAATATTAGTAATAACCACACTGGCAGGCGATAACATGTGACTTCTTTCATTCAAAACATTATTTTTATGATATTGAGGCCTACAGGAGGTGCCACAGGACCATAAGGACTGATTGGTCAGAGGCTAATATTTAAAGGGACAGTCAAGTCAAAAATAAACTTTCATGATTCAGAAGTTGTAATTACAGAAGTTGTAATTTTAAACAACTTTCCAATGTACTTTTATTACTAATTTTGCTTTGTTCTCTTGGTATACTTAGTTAATTCTTGGTATTCTCTGCATTCAACGAGTTCTGTCGGACCTGATCCGTACTGTCGGATCATATCCGACAGACCTTTAATAAATAGGCCCCTATAAATACTCTCTCCTTCCTTTTACTTTCTTATTTTTTTTCTCTCTCCATTCTCTCCCCTCTCCTTTTTGTTTTACTCCATTCTCATCTCCCCTTTTTTTCAATCTACCTTCTCTCTCTCTCTCTCTCTCTCTCTCTCTCTCTCTCTCTCTCTCCCTCTCTCTCTCTCTCTCTCTCTTTCTCTCTCTCTCTCTCTCTCTCTCTCTCTCTCTCTTTCTCTCCTTCTTCTATTCTCTTTCTCTCTCTATGTTCTCTCTACATCTCACTATTTCCTTTCTCTTGCCTCTTTTTTTATTTCCCTCTTGTCTTTCTCTCCACTCTATCATTCTCCCTTTCCTATTTCCTCTCTCTCATCTCTCTTTCTCTTTACTCTCTTTCTCACATTCCTTCTTTCTCTCTCTTCTCTATTAACTTTGACCTCTCTTCTTTCTGTTCAATCTCTCTTTCCCTTATTTTCTCTCTAATTACTTCACTATGCCTTTTCCTCTCTCTTCACTTCACTTCTTTTCCCATTCTACATTCAACTTCACCTCTCACTCCCTCCTTTCTTTACCCTCTCTATTCACTTTTCATCCTCTCTCTTTCTACCCTTTCACTTTTTATTTCCTCTTTTTTTCCTCTTTAATAAAAAGTAGAAATAGGTAGTAGAAGATGTGGTCCCCTGCCTAAACCCCTTGCAACCTTGATATTTAGGGCTAAATTTAACAAGGGTCAAATGGTCCTTGTTCCCCCTGTTTCTGTGTGAGCCTTCAGGTTCACCGGAAACAGCAGTTATGAAGCAGCGGTGTAAAGACCGCTGCTCCATAACAGGTCCACCTGCTCTGAGGCCACGGACAGTAATCAACCCGATCGAATACTATCAGGTTCATTGACACCCATTGACACCCCTAGTGAAATGCTTGTGCAATGCCACCCCTGCAGATTTGCGGCCAATAAGCCACTAGCAGGGGGTGTCAATTATCCCAATCGTATCCGATGGGATGATAGCAGTCTGCCACCTCGGAGGTGGCGGATAAGTTAAGTAGCAGCCGTCTTAAGACCGCTGCTTCTTAACTTATATTTCCGTCCAACCTGCAGGCTCGCACAGAATAAGCAGCATTGACTGCTTCATAAATTGACCCCTTTAAGTCAACTAAATTGAATAAACAACAAGAGAATTTAGATTTGGAAGATGATGACGATACACAAATAGTAAACAAGCTTTTTGACAGATTTGAAGCAAAGCAGGAAAGGGCTGTTTGTCGGATGCCAAAAGAAAGTAGGATTTGTCAGAGGAGATGGCCAAACATGTTGAAAGCTGCACACGGATCCAGAAGAATTACTAAAGAGTAGTTGCTCTCATAAATAGGCCACTATTTCAGATAGTACTTTCAATTGCTGCATGTGTTTTTTTGTTTTGTGTTGTTATTTGCAATTAATAAAAACAACTTTCATTTATGTTTTAATGAAGAAAATATCAGAATGGCGAGTAGTGTATAAAAAACACTAGAGCTAATGAAAAATTCTTAAATCATATTCATTTTTCAAGACACAAACGGCTAGATTACGAGTTCTGCGTTAGCTTTAAAAAGCAGCGTTAAGGGGTCCTAACACTGCTTTTTAACGCCCGTTGGTATTACAAGTCAGACAGGAAAGGGTCTACCGCTCACTTTTTTCTGCGACTTTTGCATACCGCAAATCCCCTTACGTCAATTGTGTATCCTATCTTTTTAATGGGATTTGCCTAACGCTGGTATTACAAGTCTTGGAAGAAGTGAGCGGTACAGCATCTACCTCCAAGACTCCTACCGCACATAAAAGTCAGTAGTTAAGAATTTTATGGGCTAACGCCGGAACATAAAGCTCTTAACTACAGTGTTAAAAAGTACACTAACACCCATAAACTACCTAATAACCCCTAAACCGAGGCCCCCCCACATCGCAAACACTAAAATAATATTTTTTAACCCCTAATCTGCCGACTGGACACCGCCGCCACCTACATTATACCTATGAACCCCTAATCTGCTGCCCCTAACATCGCCGACACCTACATTATATTTATTAACCCCTAATCTGCCCCCCCAACGTCGCCACCACCTACCTACAATTATTAACCCCCAATCTGCTGCCCCCAACGTCGCTGCTACTATAATAAAGTTATTAACCCCTAAACCTAAGTCTAACCCTAACACCCCCCTAGCTTAAATCTATTTTTAATAAATCTAAATAAAATTACTATAATTAAATAGATTATTCCTATTTAAAACTAAATACTTACCTATAAAATAAACCCTAATATAGCTACAATATAACTAATAGTTACATTGTAGCTATTTTAGGATTTATATTTATTTTACAGGCAACTTTGTATTTATTTTAACTAGGTACAATAGCTATTAAATAGTTAATAACTATTTAATAGCTATCTAGTTAAAATAATTATAAAATTACCTGTAAAATAAATCCTAACCTAAGTTACAAATACACCTAACACTACACTATCAATATCTTAATTAAATAAATTAACTTATTATATTTATACTAAAAAAAAAAAACCACTAAATTACAAAAAATAAAAAAAATATTACAAGAAGTTTAATCTAATTACACCTAATCTAATCCCCCTAATAAAATAAAAAAGCCCCCCAACATAATAAAATTCCCTATCCTAAACTAAATTACAAAGTAATCAGCTCTTTTACCAGCCCTTAAAAGGGCTTTTTGCGGGGCATTGCGCCAAAGTAATCAGCTATTTTACCTGTAAAAAAAAGAAATACAATCCCCCCCAACACTACAACCCACCACCCACACACCCCTACTCTAAAACCCACCTGATCCCCACTTAAAAAAACCTAACACTACCCCATTGAAGGTCAGCCTACCTTGAGCCGTGTTCACCCAGCCGGGCACCGATGGGGCAGAAGAGGACATCCGGACCGGCAGAAGTCTTCATCCTATCCGGGCAGAAGAGGACATCTGGACCGGCAGACATCTTCATTCAGGCGGCATCTTCTATCTTCAGTGGAGCGGAGCCATCTTCTATCCAGCCGACGTGGAGCCATCCTTTTCTTCCGATATCCTAACGAAGAATGACGGTTCCTTTAAATGATTTCATCCAAGATGGCATCCCTCGAATTCCGATTGGCTAATAGGATTCTATCAGCCAATCGGAATTAAGGTAGGAAAATTGACCTTGCATTCTATTGGCTGAACCAATCAGCCAATCAGATTGAACTTCAATCCGATTGGCTGATTAAATCAACCAATCGGAATTTTCCTACCTTAATTCCGATTGGCTGATAGAATCCTATCAGCCAATAGGAATTCGAGGGATTCCATCTTGGATCACGTCATTTAAAGGAACCGTCATTCTTTGTTAGGACATCGGAAGAAGAGGATGGCTCCGCGTCGGCTGGATAGAAGATGGCTCCGCTCCGGAAGGATGAAGATAGAAGATGCCGCCTGGATGAAGATGTCTGCCTGTCCGGATGTCCTCTTTTGCCCGGATAGGATAAAGACTTTTGCCGGTCCGGATGTCTTCTTCTGCCCGGATAGGATGAAGACTTCTGCCGGTCGGATGTCCTCTTCTGCCCCATCGGTGCCCGGCTGGGTGAACACGGCTCAAGGTAGGGTGATCTTCAATGGGGTAGTGTTAGGTTTGTTTAAGGGGGGATCGGGTGGGTTTTAGAGTAGTGGTGTGTGGGTGGTGGGTTGTAATGTTGGGGGGGTGTATTTCTTTTTTTTACAGGTAAAAGAGCCGATTACTTTGGGGCAATGCCCCGCAAAAAAGCCCTTTTAAGGGCTGGTAAAAGAGCTGATTACTTTGTAATTTAGTTTAGGATAGGGAATTTTATTATTTTGGGGGGCTTTTTCATTTTATTAGGGGGATTAGATTAGGTGTAATTAGATTAAACTTCTTGTAATATTTTTTTATTTTTTGTAATTTAGTGTTTGTTTGTTTTTGTAATATAGTTTAGTTTATTTAATTGTATTTTAGTATAGATAATTGTAGTTAATTTATTTAATTAATTTATTGATAGTGTAGTTTTAGGTGTATTTGTAACTTAGGTTAGGATTTATTTTACAGGTAATTTTATAATTATTTTAACTAGATAGCTATTAAATAGTTATTAACTATTTAATAGCTATTGTACCTAGTTAAAATAAATACAAAGTTGCCTGTAAAATAAATATCAATCCTAAAATAGCTACAATGTAACTATTAGTTATATTGTAGCTATCTTATGGTTTATTTTATAGGTAAGTATTTAGTTTTAAAAAGGATTAATTTATTTAATTATAGTAATTTTATTTAGATTTATTAAAAATAGATTTAACTTAGGGGGGTGTTAGGGTTAGGGTTAGACTTAGGTTTAGGGGTTAATAACTTTATTAAAGTAGCGGCGATGTTGGGGGCGGCAGACTAGGGGTTAATAATTGTAGGTAGGTGGCGGTGACGTTGGGGGCAGCAGATTAGGGGTTAAAAAATATAATATAGGTGTCAGCGATGTTTGGGGCAGCAGATTAGGGGTTCATAGGGATAATGTAGGTGGCGGTGGTGTCCGGAGTGGCAAATTAGGGGTTAATAATATAATGAAGGTGGCGAGGATGTCAGGGGCGGCAGATTAGGGGTTAATAAGTGTAAGATTAGGGGTGTTTAGACTCGGGGTTTATGTTAGGGTGTTAGGTGTAGACTTAGAACGTTTTTCCCCATAGGAATCAATGGGGCTGCGTTAGGAGCTGAACGCTGCTTTTTTGCAGGTGTTAGGTTTTTTTTCAGCCAGCTCAGTCCCACTGTATCCTATGGGGAAATCGTGCATGAGCACGTTTTATCAGCTTACCGCTACCGTAAGCAACGCTGGTATTACAGGTAGAAGTGGAGCTAAATTTTGCTCAACGCTTACTTTTCTGAGGCTAACGCAGCCATTCAGAAAACTTGCAATACCAGCGTTGTTTAAAGTGTGCGCTGGAAAAAAAAAAGGCTTGTTAGCACCGCAAGTTTTTACCAACAAAACTTGTAATCTAGGCCAAAATTATTAAAGTAAGACCATTTTTAGTAAGTAAACAAATTAAAAATATTAGTTTGTTGAATGGAGTTATTAATTCCTGAATCCATACCCTCCCTTATCTCCTAATACTTCCTTAATCTTAGGTGGATTTACTTTGCCATCTAGGTGGGGAGTGGTGCTTCTATACTTCTTTTAGTAGGGCAGAAAAAAGCCCATCTCCTATATGTATGCAGGAAAACAGAAGGTAGATGACAAACCAATAGTGTAATACTGTACATTTATAAAAAAAAAAACACAAAGAAGCTGCTATCCCTGTTGAAACAATGCTCATATTTAGTGACCTCAAAAAAGTTAGGAGGTATTGTAAAGGTTCACAGACCAGTATAACAACTATAGTGTAAGTTATCAAACAGGTCTACTTGGTTCGTTAGTAGGAAGGTGTTTCTTGTGTAAGTGTTGTCTGAGATCCAGTAGTGGGGTAGTTCAGTGATCATGCAGGAACAAAATATAAAAGTCCCAATTATAGAAAGGTCTTTCTAATAAAAGTTTTCAAAGACAAACTGAATATGTCCTTCTTCCTCAGAGTTAATGGGGTCAGTTTATCAATCTCCGTATGGAGCTTGATGTCTCTTGTCTAAAGACCGCTGCTCCATAACATGTCTGCCTTCTCTGAGGTGATGCTGTCATGTATATACGATTCTCCTAGCTCTCTCTCTATCCTTTGTGCTTCCAGCTCTTGCACATACTTCATTAATCCACCTACTAGCTTTTACATAAATCATCTGCACACCTATGGCTAATTGCTTGGTAATCCTATGCAGTTACTGAACAGCAATCTCAACAAGCGTCTCAATTAGACAACCTCTCACAGCTCCTCCGGATTGCATCTACTCTGCTCAAGTGCGGTGACGTCACTCGCCTACGTTGAAGCCGTACGCACAACCGGAACACGGATCACCTGCAAACCCCTGCCTTTGTCTTGTCTCGCAGACAAACTTTCTTTGCAGTCCGTAGCCATCAGAGCCTCTCCAGACTCACCTCAAACTCTATGACGAGTGAACCTCTCAAAATATCTGGTAAGTGCTGACCGGACTTCTCACTCAAATTATAAAAGCACGTATCAATTCTGCTCCATCCGTTTTGACTCAAAACTTACAAATCACATATAACAAATGCTGTGAATTCCTTTCATGTCTCCTCTTTTAATTATCCTCAGCAGTATTTAATTTTGTATCATAACTACGGATTTCACATTTCTTGTTTATATTCTCAACGTTGTCTGTAATAGCTATTTATCCTAAAAATGTAGTTCTATCTTATGTCTCAATTGCTGCAATTGTTACACTAACTTAGGTGCAGTAGAACTATACTGGGTAAGGGTTAACAACTCATTGCTCCCAGTGGCAGGTCAACTTAAACCTTATATTATTTGTGTGGTCAGTCTGTTGATACAGAGTATACCAACTGTTGACATCCATTTAATACCAGTACCTTGGACTGACCTATCTACACTAATATCATTTTTCACACAGTCCTGCAGTTGTGGTCCAATAACACAATCCTTTTCCTTTCCAAGCAGATTAACCAAACAGTTCCTGACAATATTACCAAGTCATAATGAGTATGGACCCAGCAGACTTAATATCACATGTACAGGCTTTGACACAAACAGTAGATAATCTTACAACGGGATTATCTGCCTTGCAATTAGACAACACTTCTCTCAGGCACTATATAAATGACAAAATAGACACACTAAAATTAACCTTTAGTTCCCATGAACCACAGCCCTACCCTCCACAGCCTTTCAGTGGACAAAGAAATGAGTTTAGGGAATTTAAAAACTCTTGTTATTTGTACTTCCAACTGAAGCCAAAACTTACTTAAATGATCATTTGAAGGTACTTACCACTATTTCATTTCTATGTGGTGAACCACGCATATGGGCAAACCTTTTTTTTTTTAAACAAATGATCCTATCCTTCATTCCTTGGATCAATTCTTTAAAGCAATGGGCCAGCTTTACGATGATCCTTTTAAACAACTTTCAGCTGAAACAGCTATGCGGTCATTACGTCAGAATAAAAGGCCTGTAGAGGATTACATAACTGATTTTAAAAAATGGTCTTCAGATTCCCAATGGAATTACCTTTCATTATGTAATCAGTTCCGCCTAGGGCTCTCAGACACCTTAAAGGATGAGCTGGCTAGACAACAATTACCAGACACTTTAGATCAATTAATAGATATAAGCATTACTTTAGATAGGCGAATTAGGGAGAGACGCTCAGAAAAGGTACACACAGATGCATCGTCTAAACAACCTTATGCTAGTCCCAGTATTTCTACACCAAGTAAACCTGCCACAAAGAGTACTACAGTACCCATGGAGCTCGGCTTCATTAGAGGCTCACTTTCCCAGCAAGAGAAGCTTATGAGAAAGGTCAACGATCTATGCATGTACTGTGGTGGGTTGGATCACACCGTTAAGGACTACTCCCAACTACTTTGCAGGAAGGGTAAGCAAAGAAATGTAGAACTATGTGTATCTGCTAAACAACAACAAACTAATCATTGCTCTCTACCCATTCTATTACAGTGCTCTCAACTCACAAGCAATCCTTGATTCAGGAGCCAGTCATAATTATATAGATCTGCACTATACACATGTTAATAAAATACCACTTGTAAAAAAATTGTTCCTAGTGTCCTCCGTTTTGTTGATGGAATTGAGATTTCCTCAGGCTCTTTTCTCTACCATACCATTCCATTATGGGTAACCACACATTCTCACCACACTGAATTTATCAGCTTTGATGTCATACCGTCTCCCTTGTACCCCATCATACTTGGCATTGGATGGTTCATGCAACATGATCCATCCATAAGCTGGTGAAGTTCACAGGTACGTTTTGAGTCACAATATTGTAGAGACACCTGTCTCTACCATGAACAAAGCCTACTTAGTGATACTCTTACTGTACCTAAGGAATACATGAGCTTCTCAGATGTTTTTGATAAAAAGCAATCTGAGAATCTACCCCCACAGAGTATATGATTATCCTATCGACCTGTTACCTGGCGTGGACATCCCCTATGGACACATATTCCCTTTATCTGAACCAGAATTAAACCACCTGAAAACTTACTTAAAGGATAATCTCCAGAAGGGGTTAATTCACCCCTCAACCTCTCCAGCAGGGGTTGGTATCTTTTTTGCGAGGAATAAGGACCAATCCCTCAGGCCTATTATAGACTATAGGGAGTTGAATAAACGAACTATTAAAAACCAATACCCACTCCCGTTAATACCTCAACTTATAGATAGGTTACGTGGTGCAACTATCTACACAAAGCTAGATATTAGGAGTGCTTACAATCTTGTTCGCATTAAGTCAGGTCCTGAGTGGTTGACAGCTTTCCGCACCCGCTATGGGTTATTCGAGTACACAGTTATGCCTTTTGGTTTATGTAATACCCCTGCCACTTTTCAGTATTTCATTAACGACATATTCAAAGATTTACTGGATTTTTTTATGGTAATATACCTGGACGACATACTCATTTACTTGACGAACACATTAAACATGTAAGCATTGTCCTAACATGTCTCTGTGACAATTCTCTCTATGTTAAGCTAGAGAAATGTATTTTTCACACCAAGGAGATCAAATTCCTTGGCTACAGTATCTCACCAGATGGTATCCATATGGAAAATGACAAGGTATCCGCTATCCTGAATTGGCCCCCACCTAGAACAAAAAGGGACATCCAGAGATTTATGGGGTTCGCAAATTTCTATAGGAAATTTATAAAGGATTTCACGGAATTAACCAGACCTCTAACTAACCTCACAAAAACTGACATTAGATTTACCGGGATGATAACCTACAACAGATTTTCGATTATCTGAAGTCTGCTTTTACTTCTGCACCAATTCTACAATACTCAAATGCTAACCTACAGTACATACTGGAAGTAGATGCCTCAAACTACACCCTGGGAGCCATTCTCTCTCCAAGACAAACACCAAAGGATCCTCTACACCCAGTTGCTTTCTATTCAAGAGTATTGAATACCGCAGAGGTAAACTATCCAATTGGTGACAAAGAGTTGCTTGCTATAAGGGTCTCCCTGGAACAATGGAGAAATCTTATGGAGGGTACCACCATTCCGGTGTTGATTTATACAGACCATAAGAACCTGGAATATCTGAAGAGCAACAGGAGACTCAGTTCCCATCAAGTGTGCTGGAATCTATTCCTGGCAAGATTCAACTATCTCATAACATATCGACCAGCTAGCAGAAACAAGAAGACCGATGCTTTATCTCGACAACTTGAGGATCCATCTACAACTCCGTTGGAAACATAATTAATTCCATCAGACAGATTTCTAGCACTATCCATTGATCAAACACAAAACTTTAAAACTGAACAAAGTCTTGATACAAACATACCATTACATGATGTAGTATTACATGATGATGGGCTGTATTATCATCTGGAACAGGTTTATGTACCAAAAAGCCTTAGGGCGAAAGTCCTACAATCTTTACATGACTCCACTCCAGCAGGACACCCAGGAATTAAAAAGACCCAAGAATTGGTACAAAGAATCTTCTGGTGGCCAAACCCTATAGCGCTGGTATTACAGGTTTAAAAAAAGATGGCTTCTGCTGGCAATATGACTGCATTGAGCTCCATACCACACCGAAAACAAGTGCTGCTTTGACGTGCTCATGCAGGATTTCCCCGTAGACATCAATGGGGAGAGCCGGCAAAAAAAAGCTTAACACCTGCGATCACGGAATAAAAAACTCTGTAGCGCAGCCCCATTGATAAAATAAAAGTTATGTTTAAACCTAACACCCTAACAAAAAACCCCGAGTCTAAACACCCCTAATCTGCTGCCCCTAACATCGCCACCACCTACATACACTTATTAACCCTTACATTAGTGCCCCCTACATAATGTTATTAACCCCTAATCTGCCGTCCCCAATATCGCCACCACCTACATACATGTATTAACCCCTCAACTTCTGCCCCTAACATCGCTGCCACCAACCTACACTTATTAACCCGTAATCTGCCGCCCCCAACATCGTCGCCACTATACTAAAGTTATTAAGCCCTAAACCTCTGGCCTCCCACATCCCTAACAATACATAAATGTATTAAACACCTAAACCTAACCCAAATGTAACCCTAACCCTATGCATAACCCTAACATAACCCATTGAGGCCTATTTAACAAATGTCTGTCGGACCTGATCCGACAGTGTGGATCAGGTCCGACAGACATCGCTGAATGTGGAGAGCAATACGCGGCAGAAGTCTTCATCCAACCGGGGCGAAGTCCTTAAACGAAGCCGGGAGAAGTCTTCATCCAAGCCAGGCAAAGAGGTCCTCCAGATGGGCAGAAGTCTTCATCCAGACAGCATCTTCTAACTTCATCTATCCGACGCAGAGCGGGCCGATCTTCAAGACATCCGGCGCAGAGCATCCTCTTCTGACGACGTCTTCTTACTGAATGACGGTTCCTTTAAGTGACGTCATCCAAGATGGCGTACCTTAGATTCCGATTGGCTGATAGAATTCTATCAGCCAATCGGAATTAAAGTAGAAAAAATCCTATCGGCTGATGCAATCAGCCAATAGGATTGAAGTTCAATCCATTGGCTGATCCAATCAGCCAATAGAATGCAAGCTCAATCCTATTGACTGATTGGATCAGCCAATAGGATTGAACGTCAATCATATTGGCTGATTGCATCAGCCAATAGGATTTTTTCTACCTTTATTCCAATCAGCCAATCGGAATCTAAGGGACGCCATCTTGAATGACGTCACTTAAAGGTACCTTCATTCGTCGTTAGTCTGTCAGATCAAGAGGATTCTCTGCGTCAGATGTCTTGAAGATGGACCCGCTCTGTGTTGGATGGATGAATATAGAAGATGCTGACTGGATGAAGACTTCTGCCCGTCTGGAGGACCACTTTGCCTGGCTTGGATGAAGACTTCTCCCGGCTTCGTTGAGGACTTTGGCCTGGTTGGATGAAGACTTCTGACGCTTCCTTGAGGATGGATGTCCGGTCTTCAGAACTGTAAGTCGATCTTCAGGGGGTTAGTGTTAGGTTTTTTTAAGGGTGTATTGGGTGGGTTTTATTTTTAGGTTAGGGACTTTGGGCCGCAAAAGAGCTAACTGCCCTTTTAAGGGCAATGCCCATCCAAATGCCCTTTTCAGGACAATGGGGAGCTTAGGTTTTTTTAGCTAGTATTTTATTTGGGGGGTTGTTTGTGTGGGTGGTGGGTTTTACTGTTGGGGGGGTGTTTGTATTTTTTTTTACAGGTAAAAGAGCTGATTAATTTGGGGCAATGCCCCTCAAAAGACCCTTTTAAGGGCTATTGATAGTTTAGTTTAGACTAGGCTTTTTTTATTTTGGGGGGGCTTTTTTATTTTGATAGGGCTATTAGATTAGGTGTAATTAGTTTAAAGATCTTGTAATTTGTTTATTATTTTCTGTAATTTAGTGTTTGTTTGTTTTTGTACTTTGTGCTAATTTAATTTAATTTATTTAATTATATTTAATTTAGTTAATTTATTTAATTATAGTGTAGTGTTAGGTGTTATTGTAACTTAGGTTAGGTTTTATTTTACAGGTACTTTTGTATTTATTTTAGCTAAGTATTTATTAAATAGTTAATAACTATTTAGTAACTATTCTACCTAGTTAAAATAAATGCAAAATTGCCTGTAAAATAAAAATAAAACCTAAGCTAGATACAATGTAACTATTAGTTATATTGTAGCTAGCTTGGGGTTTATTTTATAGGTAAGTATTTAGTTTTAAATATTAATAATTTAGGTAATGATAGTAACTTTATTTATATTTATTTAAATTATATTTAAGTTAGGGGGTGTTAGGGTTAAACTTAGGTTTAGGGGTTAATACATTTAGTATAGTGGCGGCGATGTTGCAGGCGGCAGATAAGGGGTTAATAATATTTGACTAGTGTTTGCGAGGTGGGAGTGCAGTGGTTTAGGGGTACATATGTTTATTATAGTGGCGGTGACATTGGGGGCGACAGATTAGGGGTTTATAAATGTAGTTAGGTTGCAGCGACATTGGGGGCGGCAGATTAGGGGTTAATTAATATAATGTAGGTGTTGGCGATGTTAGGGGCAGCAGATTAGGGGTTCAGAAGTATAATTTAGGTGGCAGCGGTGTCCGGAGTTGAAGATTAGGGGTTAATAAATATAATGTAGGTGTCAGCGATGTCGGGGGCAGCAGATTAGGGATTAATAAGTGTAAGATTAGGGGTGTTTAGACTCAGGTTTCATTTTAGGGTGTTAGGTGTTAACATAAATTTTATTTCCCCATAGGAATCAATGGGGCTGCGTTACTGAGTTTTACGCTGCTTTATTGCAGGTGTTAGACTTTTTTTTCAGCCGGCTCTCCCCGTTGATTCTTATGGGGAAATTGTGCACGAGCACGTACGACCAGCTCACCGCTGACTTAAGCAGCGCTGGTATTGAAGTGAGATTTGGAGCAAAATTTTGCTCTACGCTCACATTTTTGTCTTTTAACGCCGGGTTTCTGAAAACCCGTAATACCAGCTCTGCATGTAAGTGAGCGGTGAGAGAAAACTGCTCGTTAGCACCGCACAGCTTCTAATGCAAAACTCGTAATCTAGCCGTATCTAAATAAACCTAAGCTAACCATTGCCCTGAACAGGGCATTTGTATGGGCGTTGCCTTTAAAAGGGCAGTCAGCTCTATTGCTGTGCCCTAACGCTGCTTTTTCACTCGTAACACCAAACTTGTAATCTGGCTGAATGAGTGCTACTATAATTATTCTTTTGTCAGCTCTATGACTAACAGAGTATAAGTTACAATTTGATACACAGCACCAACAGTCTTTATGTAGTAATATGTTTTTTTAAGTTACAGTAGTGGTACCATTGGTTTGTTTTATGTTTATGTAAGAATGCACTTTATAATAATAAAAAAAAAAGTGTTTGTGACTACACATTATGGGGCCCATGTATCAACTCCATATGGAGCTTGTGGGCCCGTGTTTCTGGCGAGTCTGAAGACTCGCCAGAAACACAAGTTATGAAGCAGCGGTCTAAAGGCTGCTGTTCCATAACCCTGTCCGTCTGCTCTGAGCAGGCAGACAGGAATTGCCACAATTCAACCCGATCGAGTACCATCGGGTTGATTGACACCTCCTTGCTGGCGGCCAATTGGCTCTTGTGAGCTGCTGGTGCAATGCTGAATACGTATTGCTCTCTGCATTCAGCGAGGTCTTGCGGACCTGATCCAACAGTACGGATCAGGTCCGCAAGAACTTTGATAAATAGAGGCCTACATCACCAGTCTCTCTGGGTACACGCCTGAGTACCACATGTACATGCATATGGTCTACCTGAGTATGTTTTGTAAGTTGTGTACACTGTAGACATTATTACAAAGCCTGTAATGGCATTTACAGTAAGCATTTGACTTTTTATCTTCATTTACTCAAAAAATAAATACTTTCTCTCGGTGAATGCTTTACTTGATCCAGCCCACATATTCCCAAAGCGACCCTGTAACTAATGAACAGATACTCTAGTGACCCTGCTAATTATATGTGTGTACCCTGATTCTGGTTATAACCCTCCTTTCACTTGTGCTATTTGCAACCATACTTCCTCTTTCACTCAGTGCGCAAGTCTCACTTTTGGAATTTGTTGGCAGTGGTGCATAAAACGGTGTGCAGCTCCCTGTGCTTGGGGTCCAGATCAGCCAACTACAGGGATGTAAGCCCTAACTTATAATAACTTATAATAACCTATATTAGCAAAAAGAAAATCTTCTTTGTAGGATAGGTGGAATAACAGTCCTCTGCTTGTGGTGAAACAGTGTTTTAGCAACACAATGGGTTCTTCCATAAGTGAATGCCATTCTCACTAGCCAAAATATCTATTGAAATGCAATGTTAAATATATTAATACTGCATACATCAAATATAGGGGTCAAGCACAATATTTTTAGAAAACCTCATCTAATGATTTATTTACAAAAATCCCCTAGACTTTATGTTTAAATCATTTTATAGAGACAAATTATATAAAATACAATTCCAACAGTCATTCCATGTAAATTGACAAAAAAACATTAGTATACCGAGTCTCAAGTGCTACAGTTCCAGAACTCTCATAGAAGTCCCAATGATTATCAGTCTTAAATTTTCTTTGTTAATAGAAGGTCACAAATATCATACATAAAGAGACTTTGTCTGACTTTGGCATTCCCTTCCTTTGATAGAACAAAAATAGTTTTGGTAAATATACAAAGGTATCTGGAAGAGTGTGACTGTTCCTTCCAGAAACAAATATGCCTCACAGGGGGGGGGGGGGGGGGGGGGTGAGAACAACCATGAGAACAGAAAAAAACAATCATGTAAAAAAAACACAGAAACAAAAGAACTTTAGGATGTCAGAAACTCTTTTTGAATATGTGTTATCAATAAGAAAACATGGTGGGTATAACACCACTTGCCTGGAGATTATATATGTTCTACCTCTAGTACTAGAAGACTAAAGATCTATATGTATATGTGCTGAATCTTGTTTTTGATTTCGGGCCACAGTGGAGCCCCGACCTTCCAATGTTTTGCTATACAAGTTCTCATTACCGTGCACAGGATTTTGATGAATGTGTTTATTGGTCTATTGAACCTTTGAACCTGTTCATGAAGTAACACTTGTGTGATAGTGAGCTGCAGTTTTTCATCTAATATGTAGCTGATCAGTAAGGAGAGTTATCTCCATATTGTTTGTATGTCATTACAGTCCCACCACATATGTTTGTATGTACCAAGCTCATTACACCCCCTTTAGCACAGTCTGGAGCTGTTTGGAGTCATATGTGAAGATCTTAAGGGAGTCAAGTACCATCTAAACATCATTTTTAGGGAGTTTTCTTTTTAGTTCTGCGCTCAATAGTCCCCTACAAGCTAAGGAAAATACTTCATTCCATCTCTCAATATCTAAGGTAAGCTCTAGGTCTACTTCCCATCTATGTATTAGTGAGTTTTTAGCAGTATCTCCTATTTTTTGCATAGCTACATATATTCTACTGATGCAGTGTTTTGGTCTGTTACCCTGTATATATTCTACTGATGGAGTGTTTTGGTCTGTTACCAACTGCATAAATAGTTTCTAGCAGGGTTTTAGGCCCTCCCGCAATAAACTTGAGATATTTATTTAGTGAGGAAAACACCGGAAGGTATAGCTTAATAAGGTGTAATTTGTCTTGTAGTTGGGAGAACAACATGATTTTATTGTGTATTGCCAGGTCTGCCACGCGGTGTAAGCCCTTATTTTCCCATTTGTTTATATTTCTATGAAACTCCCCCTGTAACAAATATCTAATGGGTATTAGGGTAGATTTGGGTGGCCACATCCCCTTTTTCAAAGCCCAATCAGACCATATATGGTGAGTGACTTCCATTATATAAGAACTAACAGTTGTCCTCCAACCAGTCAAGGATTTCATATCCCATAGTCTAGCATCACTAGAGTCCCATCCCTCAAGCTCTGCTTCTATTTTGGTCCATATGACTTCGTTTTTTGACCGATAAATCAAAGCATCCTGGGCCAGTCTAGCAGTTCTGTAATAATCTAATACGTTGGGGATTCCCAAGCCTCCCAAAGATCTATAGGCCGTCATTATTTTAGATGATATCCTAGCTGTTTTCTTCCCCCTAACAAATGTTAAAATATCTGATTGTATGGTTGCCAACTCCGGGTATACAATTTTGATTGGAAGAGCACTAAAAAGATACAGGAGTCGCGGTAGTACATTCATCTTAACCGTAGAGATTCTCCCTAGCCAGGAGAAATTACATTTCTTTCATTTTAATAGGTCATTTCTAATAGATTTATATAGTGGGGTATAGTTTAATTGATATAATTGCTGATTTTGGGTTGTCAGTAGTGATGTTGTGAATTGTTCGCCGTTGAATAGTTCCCGGCGAACATAGCATGTTCGCGTTCGCCGCAGCGGGCGAACAAATGCGATGTTCAATCCGCCCCCTATTCGTCATCATTGAGTAATAATTTGACCCTGTACCTCACAGTCAGCAGGCACATTCCAACCAATCAGCAGCAGACCCTCCCTCCCAGACCCTCCTACCTCCTGGACAGCATCCATTTTAGATTCATTTGGAAGCTGCATTGTTAGTGAGAGGAGGGGCAGTGTAGCTGCTGCTGATTTAGTAGGGAAATCTATAGTTAGGCTAGTGTATTCAGTGTCCACTACAGTCCTGAAGGACTCATCTGATCTCTGCTGTAAGGACAGCACCCCAAAAAGCCCTGTGTCAGGCGTGTGTGTCAGGCTCACAGCGTATACTGTGCCCACTTGCCCAGTGCCACCACTCATATCTGGTGTAACAGTAGTGTAGATTTAAAAAAAACAACACTTTTTTGACTGTGTTAAATAATAGCAGTCAGTTTCCTTCACACTAATAGTAATAAAGGGATTATCTATCTTTTAAAACAATAAAAATTCTGGTGTAGACTGTCCCTTTAAACGGGGAGTTTGGTCTGTCACTGTGAAGTGGGCGTAACCCTTACACTACCTGATCGATACAACATCATACCTGATGTTTTTAAAGCACGTTATTCCAAACAATTTAGGAATGTTAGGTGATTTATGCCCTTTATGGCTTAAAACCAGACTCTGCATCAACTATGTAATTTTCCGTGGGAGTTTTGCCATGGATCCCCCTCCGGCATGCCACAGTCCAGGTGTTAGTACCCTTGAAACAACTTTTCCATCACTATTGTGGCCAGAAAGAGTCCCTGTGGGTTTTAAAATTCGCCTGCCTATTGAAGTCTATGGCGGTTCGCCCGGTTCGCCCGGTTCGCCCGTTCGGGAACAGTTGTGGAAGTTCGCGTCCGCCGTTCGCGAATGCAAAATTTTAGGTTTGCGACATCACTAGTTGTTAGGTGTATACCTAGGTATTTTAAAGAATGTTTGGCTTTCTGCAGGTCAAAATTTACTTCTAATGGGGGGCGGAGCCAACATCTGAGCTGAACAGACGCACACTTCAGAAGCTCCGGCTACAATTTTCATAAAAATCCAGTTTATCAATCGCTTAGGCTCTTATTTTCAATAAATATAGGGAGATTAGTAGCTCAAGAAATGTACTGAATCTGAATCTCAGAGAACAACACTTTGGGCGGTAACTTCCCCAGACAAGACGATTATGACTATTTGGAGTTCCCGGGAGCGGCCATTTCTCTACCCACGTGGAGACTACTGAGAGAGATCAAATTGGCTGCCTAACTTTCACTGGTTTCTTGCCTTTTAGGAGCGCCATGACATCTGCAGCCCACATCCTCAGAGAGCTGAACAACCTTTTGGATGGCTACCAGGAGGCTTTTACACAAGCATTAAAGAAGGCATTTCAATTTGAGGGGACAGAATCTACAGTGCCCGATCACTA
The DNA here is from genome assembly GCF_027579735.1 of Bombina bombina. Lineage (NCBI taxonomy): Eukaryota > Metazoa > Chordata > Amphibia > Anura > Bombinatoridae > Bombina > Bombina bombina. Next base: position 15,635,374 of record NC_069509.1, on the reverse strand, counting down.
CAAAGCCGACTCTGTTGCAGTCTGCGCTGGAGGTATCGCTTGGGAACCCCAGCGTTCAACACTCACTTTGTCTGCAGAATGGAAGATAAAAGAAACGGCACCCGAGAGAATACCTAACTCAACTGAAGAAATAGACTCTGAGATTGCACAGCACGGTGTACGGAACCTACTTGCCCTGTCTACTGCCTGCAAACCTGCTGAGCCAGTTACCCATATCGGTCAAGCAATGAGGAGACACAAGTGGAAAGCCATAAAGGGAGTTGTCCCTCTGAGAGGCATTTTGTGGCAAAGTGAGAAAAGGTCGTATGCAATTTTGGTTGCTAAAAGGGCTTTATTACTACCGTATGCAGTGCCTCACATCGTCACACAGACACTTAAATGGGATCCGTGTGGTTCATTTTTGTGGGACACTAAGGGATTGCAGTCAGCTTCCTAATGTGCGTGGTTTCTGTAGATAACTGTTTGGAAGGTTTCTCCTCAGTTCTGTATTGACAGGACTGGGCAAGACATGACAGTGTCTTTTGCAGGGGCTGAAGCTATGCTGAACTGGAGATGCTTCGTTTTGATCCCAGAATGCCTTGATGAGCAACTATCTCAGAGTGAGAACCCATCGCTTGGTCACAAGTTACTTTTGACCCATTTTGAAGAAGGCTAAGATGGATATTTAGCGGATCTTTTCCTAACTAACTGCAATTTGACTGTTTATGTGAAACGTTCCTACTATTCACAGATTTAATTTGGCTTAAATTAGATGTTTGTGCTACTTCATTTGTTTTACTATGTTTGCCTGTTTTGCTATACCTTGGAGCTGATTGGGGGTGGCTTAGATTAGATATCATTTTCCATATTAATTAATGGGTTACAGAAACCTATATTATTTGCCCCATCTATGCTAAGACAAGCCACATTATTGATTCTGGTTTTAAAATTAACCTTCCTGTTCATAAGATGTACTTATCGGTTTCCATATAGGAGATTCAGACTGAGGATTAATGCATATTACAGATATCATTCCTTTTACATACTCTCGATAGTAACGAAAGATATTTCATTTATTTTATTATGCAACTCATTTCCCCCCTGGCCCTCTAGATGGCAGTATAGGCATACAGGAATTTTCTGTCTTATTGTTGCACGCTCCTTCTGTTTTCAGAACGTGGATGATATCAGCTAATACAACAAGGTATATTGCAGTATATGGGAGACACATCTCTTCTTATCTTAGCTTTTCTGGGATTCTCTTCTTCTACTGTTACATTTAGTCTAATAATTATTGCCCCCACTAAGAGAGATTTAACCAGCCCCAGTTTAACCCTGCTTTCAAATATACCACTCCTCTTCTCTCCGCTGACTTAAGTGTTAATGTTTTTATACCTTTACAACACCTGTTCACCCTTACCCTCCAATGTGTTCTGTAGCCTCCCAAATATTGTTTCAGGACTACCTCACTATTATTATCTTACAATCTGTATTGTCATTCCATTGTAGTGGTGCCCCTGTTAAATTGGATGACTGTATTCTTAGAATCTGACACCTAGAATTGACTTGATTTCTGATGTGCTTATCCACTCCAAGTAGATTGCAAGACTTTCTCAGTCTTTCGCCATTGGTACTGAAAGCTTGTAAGATCTCCTAAATCGATGTTAGCTTTTTCATTGGCTCCTAGGAGCAGCTAGTATATTCCTTTCTAACCTTTAATTACAGAGCATGACCTTTTTAGTTCTTCTGTACTATTGCCATTAGTTAATGTTGGTTTAACACCTTGCATTACATCCACATAGCCTTAGCCCTTGATTCGAAGCCCAGAGCAAAGGTCAGTGTTTTAAAATTAATAGTCCAAATGGGATTGCAGGGAGGAATGGTGGAAAATCCTAACTCTTATATTTTTGGGCTGGTAATTTGGAGGCCTATCAATATTGGCTAGTCTACTGGGACCTACCTAATTTATTAATATAGTTCACATGCCTGTCCTTGGGTATAGGGCCCATACCTGAGAGCCGTGGTTTAATCGCTAAATAAAGTTGCATACAAACCTACATTTGGTTTGGTCCTAGTGTACTTGCATTTTGGCACTTAACCTATTTGGACACTACTAGTAATGAGACAGCAGACCTTTTACTCTAGCTATCTTAATCCCACAACGTTATAGCTACCGTTGTAACAGTTAATATTTTTTATGGTTAGGAGTAGGATATCACACCTTGGGGAAAATTTATACCTCAAAACATGCAAATTGACAATATTGCTTAGGCAATGCTTACCTAGTGTGTATAAAGCATGTATGGTCTTAATAGATTAACTCTGTCTAGCTGGCCAAGCAGGTTACCGCTGCATATTCAATTTCCCGACCATAAACTAATAGCTATGTATATCTGTTAATGATTTGTGGCCGACGCACCCAGTTTTACCTCTCTTACATTGTTTGCTCCCTGGGACATATCTTACTGCTATCTTGTGTTTGTTAGTGTGTGACATAGGGTGCAAATTTATTATCTGCTGCTGTGGCCGTTTAATATATACTGCGACACATAACTTTGCCCTAAAGCCTCCAACATGCTCCCTAGGCAGGCTGGACCTGCTTCTATCCTACAATTTAGGGCATTTTCACTCACTATATCATAAATAACCCGCTTAAAATATGTTGGTTTTGTGAACACAGACCTTGGTATAACTTTAATTCAATATGTGCTTAATGTATTTCTATTTTTCCCTTATATGTTCCTGAAACTGTATATATGGTTGTGTAACTTTATAAGGTCAGAACCTGTTTTTATTGCTGCATTGAACTTACCACCTCCACCCCCCCCCCCCACCACATCATAATATACCTCCTAGGTTAGGAGGGTTAACTATGCGGCTCATCTAGCCTATGCCGCACCTTCATCACTTTCCTATAGCAACCCTTGCAGTACATAATGACTGCTGACTTTATTTTCCCTTTCTCGCATAGCTTGGCAAAAATTCATTATTCATATTAACTACAAATAAGATTGTTTATAATACTCCCTCTAAGAATACTTACAGCGTATGGGGGTCCTTGAGGGACTCAATGTGGCATGAGAGGGATACACATCATATTATATTATATTTTCTAACAAGATGTTTCCATTATGCCTGTTCCTTATTATGATTATTGTAATGCCTATTGTTTTACAGGAAATTAACCAGCTGCATTATTGTGTACAATATTAGATAATTCCTTATATTATTACTGCTTAAGAAAGAATTCCTCCTCTATAGTGTTAACAACTTTCTAGGGCACATGAGTGGCCCCTTCGGTATCTGGAGGATATAATGTTAACTTTTGAAAAATGAGGTTCTTACTCTAATACATACAGTAACACTTATGTTGTTTTAATGTTTTTTGCTTTTATTCTTAGATATTATTACAATGTAACAGTTAGCAATATGTTACTTCTCACATTGTATGTACATGTTTATTATTTGATAACCTCAATAAAAATATTAAACAAAAAAAAAAAAAATTTACTTCTAATAATTTTTGAGTATGAGGGGGTATTTCTATGGGAAGCATTTCACATTTATCTAAGTTGATGCAGAATCCTGAAATTACAGAGAATTTAGTTAACACGTCATACAGATTGGGGAGGGATAGGAGTGGTGTAGTGATTGTGAGTAGAATGTCATCGGCAAAAAGGGTCAATTTGTATTCAGAATTTTTATCTGAACCCTTGAAATATCTGGGTTAGCTCTGAGTCTAGCCGCCAGCGGTTCAATACAAAGCGCAAACAATAAACGGGACAGAGGACACCCTTGTCTTGAGCCATTTAAGATAGGGAATGATTTCGACTTATACCCTTCTGAGGACACCTGAGCAGTAAGTGAGTCATATATTGCCTTTAAGGCACTAATGAATAGGTCATCAAAATTCATATGTGACAGGACCATCTGCATTTATTGCCAATCCACTCTATCAAGCGTCTTCTCCGCATCCAGCGCAAGGAGCAGAGAAGTCGTCCGAGTGTCGTTCAAGAACTAGACAATATTTAGTAGGCACCTAATATTATCTAGGGCTTCTCTATCTTTAATGAAACCCACTTGGTCCACTTGGTCCATATGGATCATACCAGGCAGAATGTGTTTGAGCCTATTAGCTAAAATGTTATGATTTATGAGGGAAATTGGGTGGTAGTTAAAACATTTATTGGGGTCTTTGCCAGAGTTGGGTATGACTACTATTTTGGCTTGCAATAGTTTGGGTGGGGGGATGGTAAACCCCTCCATAATGTAGTTGCAAAATTTAGTTAAGTGGGGTACCTGGGCAAATCGAAATAATTTGTAATATTCACCTGGAAAGCCATCTGGGCCTGCTGCTTTCCCTGGCTTAAGGTTCTTAATTGCCAGTATCACTTCTAACTTTGTTACAGGGGCATTCAAAGACTCTTTATCCTCTGCTGGGAGGGTCACAAGAGGGGTGGTATCCAAAAAATCTTTTGTGGGATTTCTCACTTCAGGAGTATGGCTTACTTTACAACCGTTATACAATTCCCCATAGTATTCTGCAAAGGTGTCAACTATGGCCTGTGGGTGAGAATTATATGTTTTGGCTGACTGCTCTATAAATGGAATGACAGCCGCCCTTTGGCGTTCCCTGATCTTATGCGCTAGATATTTATCTGGTTTATTTGCATATATAAAATATTGGTCTTTAAGTCTAGTAATTGCTCTACTCTCTTGGGTATTGAGGAGTTTAGCTAAAGATGTTTTCTTAATCTGCAGGGCTTGTAGAATAGAGTCTCATTTGGTCAGTTTGTGTTGTTTCTGTAATGTTTCTATATCTTTTTATAGTTGTGACATTTGGTTCTTACTTTGCCTAAAGTTAAGAGCTTTTTCTTAGATAAGCAATCCCCTAATTACTGATTTGTGAGCTTCCCAAGTGTATATAGGATTGATGGTAGAGTCTATGTTTATCTTCCAGTATTTATTGAGATGCTGAAGGGTTTTGGATAGAAATATTGGATCTTTATGGAGTGTAGAGTCATATGTCCAAGATCTACTTCTATTATAGTCGCAGACCCCCTGAAGTTTAAGTGATATTATAGAGTGGTCCGACCAGACACAGTGGTGTATGGTGGAGGAAAAGAGGACAGGTAGTAATATCTGAGGAAGCGGCTTATAGTAATCCAACAGCTGTTGAAGTTGAAGCGGCAAAAGGAAAGGCTGACAACTCCCTCAAATGTTAAACTAGTAAACGCTTTATTATAATGCACCGCGTTTCTCGCTTTTTTACCTGCCTGATGAAATGACCATTGTTGGTTGAGAAACGCGTTGCATTATAATAAAGCGTTTACTATTTTAACCTTTGAGGGAGTTGTCAGCCTTTCCTTTTGCCGCTTCAACTTCAACAGCTGTTGGATTACTATAAGCCGCTTCCTGAGACGTTAAAGAAACAGCTCACTATCCGCTGTTAAGAGCTAGATAACTTGAGAGCACTGGTCATAGCACAGTGCAACTAAGTCCAGTAAGCCTTTATTACCACTCACGAACACCCACATTGAAGGGACATACTACACTATGAGGCGCCCTCTTTCTGTTTTAATCCTATAGATCTACCTTACATCGGGACAAGGGGAGCAGCCTCTATCTTCCATTTCTCACATTGAAAACGAGCAGAGATCATTACAGCCACACCGGACCTACTGTTTCAAGCTGAAAGTGAACTTTATACAAACTTTTTTGGTATCTTTAGATAAAATTTCTTGTCTATTTGCTAGAGAGCGCACCTCTATCCAGACCCCCCATCAGGGTTCTGTTTTTAGTAATATCTGACTTGCGTATATGTAATCTAACTTAATGTAGGTCTTATGTGCTGCCGAGTAGAAAGTAGTATCATATGTCACTTCATTTAAATGGATCCAAGTGTCAATCAGATTGTGCGAGGAGAGAGAGTCCTCAATAGACTTGATCATATGGGCACGTCTATGCTCTTTATTATAGAGGGGGCTATGAGATTTGGCTTTCAGCGTGGATATGGGGATGTTAAAATCTCCTGCTAGGATTATTTTAGATTCGGACCATTGTTTTAAGAGGTATGCTATATTTTCAAAAAATATGTGCTGGCTCTCGTTAGGTGCATACATGTTACACAATACGACATCCATGTTGTTAAGTAGTCCCTTCACTATAAGGTATCTACCCTCTGCTACCATGGATTCATGGATAAGATCAACCGACTAGTGAAAGAGGATGGAAATTCCTCTTTTTTTAGCTTCTGCCGTGGCATGGTAATGTTTTGTGTAGCGATAAGCCCAATAGCGAGGAATTTGGAGCCTAACAAAATGAGTTTCCTGAAGGAACAAAATATTGGCTCCCAGATTATTGTATTTGTGACAGACCCCTCTGTCAACCTCCCTACAGATTATGGATTCGGGCATTATGTTAAGTCACCCTGTGCCCATTATAGGTACAGGGTGCAAATCCAACAGTACTGGAGGGGTTAACTTCAGTTTTGAGTAACTGTTAGTTTTGAGTAACTGTATTGTCTAAGACAGTTGTTGTTAGCAGTTGTAGTTGTTGCACCAGTTTTTAAGCAGTGGCTAGAAGCAAAATAAATAGCTGATTTAGACTTAAACTTGAACTGAATTATTTAGACGACATTTTTAAGATGAGGGTGTCTCTGCCTAACTAAAAGATATTGCGGATCCTACTGCCTCTCCGCTACAATTGGTGGCAAGCGACGGGTTAGTCCTCATAGCCCAGAAGAGCAACTACACACCCGGACCTAATGGGAATACAGTATGAAAGGCTGAAAAGAGCCACCCTTAAAGACCTGCTAGAACAACGGGGCAGACAAGCCAGTAACCTCAGGAAGAGGGAGATTATTACAATACTGACCGAGATGGACAGAGTACCAGGGCCCGAAGGAACCAATGAGCCCAGCATATCAGACAGAACTCCTGAAGAAGCAAGCTTTGACCGGGCAGTTAAAATAATACTGGCACATTATGGCCCCAACCCGACTGCTGAAATTATCGACCAGGTCATAGCAGCTGTGGATGCCAACCTACTTCGCCAAAGCAGCCCTGCAGCAGCCCAAGTCACAGCAACCCCAGTGGAAAAGAGAAAGGTACATTTTGCAGCTTTTAAAAACTTCATGAAAACAGAAGGAGAGATTGATTGGTACCTTGCGGATTTTGAGAGGCAATGTGCACTACACAAGGAAAATTATCCGGCCGGGCCAGCGAGGCTTTTCGGGCCATTCCAGATGAGGAAGTCAGGGATTATAATGTTGTAAAAGAGACTCTGCTCTCCAGGTATGCAATTACACCGGAGGCATACAGGAGGCGGTTCAGAGACACTGTTAAACTAGCTGGAGATTCCTACATCGAGTGGGCATGTAAGGTGCACCGCACAGCAGCTCACTGGATAGCAGGGTGCCAAGCCATATCTGGGGAAGAGGTGCTGCAGCTATTCCTGTTGGAACATTGCTTCGACAAGTTATCCGCAGGAGTTAGAGAGTGGGTTCGGGACCGTAAACCCTCCACCCTGCATGAAGCTACTCGCCTGGCAGATGAGTATATGGATGCCCGCAAACTGGACACTGCTACCACTAAGATCCCTGCAAGAGTGGAGTACAGACCCACAGTCACCCCAGCAGCTACCAGTTACCAACCCCCGGCGCACCCCTCTACCACATCACCTTCAGCCATGAACTATCCTCAGACAGCCCGGTTCAACTCACGGGATTACTCACAGCCTATTCGGGGGTTTTGGATGTAAGCAACTAGGGCACAAAAGACCAGAGTGTCCCCTAAACACAGCAAACCAAGCACAGTCCTGGAGAAGACCCGCCGGCGGAAACCCACGTAACCCTCAGCATGCTGCGCACTGTGTAGAGGAGGAAGAATGCTGGGGCATCCTACATGAAGCAGACCCTGTGCAAGCTGCCCACTGGGATAACCGGCAACAGCACCAGCAACTGGTTAAAGTGAATGGGAAGGAGGTCAGTGGTCTACGGGATACTAGTGCTACCATGACCTTGCTCCAAAAGAACTTGGTGTCTGAGAACCAGCACACCGGAGACACTGTGGCTGTGAGGGTAGCAGGGGGCACTGTGTTCCGCCTACCTGTTGCCCGGGTACATTTGGATTGGGGAGTGGGCTCTAGACATGTTTAATGTGGGGGTCATGAAGTACTTACCAGCTGATGTTCTCCTTGGAAATGACTTAGCCCCCCCTTGTCTCTGCCTACACTCCCATGGGTCCCGCCAATGTTAACCCTGTGACTACCGGTGCCCAGATCCGTGCCACAGAGACTGACCCACCTGCTGCTGAGCCCCAGGACGCTGAGCTCAGTAAATCTCTGTCCACTATTGATACGTGGAAGTCCCGTTACAATGCGCTGATGAAGGAGAAGGGTCAAGTAGAGGATGAAATGGTCACGTTAAACAATCACGTAATGGTGCTAGCGGGAGAGAAGAGGAGCGCAGAGGAAAAAGCGCGTTTAGAACGGGAATCTCTGCTAGACAAGCTGCACCGACAGACCGCAGAAAACACCAGCTTCAGAGTGGAACATGAAACATTAAAGACAAACTTAGTGACACTGGAGGAGAAGCTGACGCTGGTTCATAGTGAGGTGCAGCAACTCAAGGGCACCCTACGTCAGTATGAAGGACTTGTGGATACCTATAAAAAGCAGGTACAAAAAACTTGTAAAGAAGCCGATGAGATTTGTCTCCAACTGGAAAGAAGCGTCTTTGAAAACAAAAACTTGAAGGAATGTTTAGCCCTGGAAAACTGACATTCCTACCACCTCCTAGTCCGGTCATCCCCAATTTGACCTGCCAAAGGGTCAAGCCAGGTCTGCCGGAGTGTCCCACCAGGAGGGGACCATGTGACAGACCCCTCTGTCAACCTCCCTACGGATTATGGCTTCAGGAATTATGTTAAGTCACCCTGTGCCCATTATAGGTACAGGGTGCAAATCCAACAGTACTGGAGGGGTTAACTTCAGTTTTGAGTAACTGTTAGGTTTGAGTAAGTACATGTATTGTATGTACTGTATTGTCTAAGACAGTTGTTGTTAGCAGTTGTAGTTGTTGCACCAGTTTTTAAGCAGTGGCTAGAAGCAAAATAAATAGCTGATTTAGACTTAAACTTGGACTGAATTATTTAGACGATATTTTTAAGATGAGGATGTCTCTGCCTAACTAAAAGATATTGCGGATCCTACTGCCTCTCCGCTACAGTATTGGGTCATGGCAGTACACCATTTAATATCAGTATTAAATCCCCTAACGTTATGTGGGACAATGTGTAATGTGTGCATCATTTACCTGTCAAAATAGGGTTATCCTGTGTGGCTAACTGTAGGTCAAGCATGTCATTTTGAATGTAGCATGTAGGCATATAAGGAACAAAATACCTGGATTCCAGTGGTGAGTCTCCCAGAGTTCTGACATCCTCCAACAAACAACAAGTCAAACATAATAAAAAGGTTTGTAAACAAAACAATTGAACATTACTAAGAACACCTTTGTCGGGTTCATCAGTTAACATTGTACAAAAATAAGTGTCACTAGCGCAGCATTCAAACATGCAGGATATATCTAACTAACAGCATGTCCGAGACTCCACTTGATCCTCTGTTTATGGTGTAACAGGTAGAAAACTCTAAATTAAGATAATACAGTAGACTAGTCATATCATCTAGTTGCATGAAAAGTAAACAATTCAATGAATCTAAACACCATAACACGGATACTCATGGCAGGTAACCCCGTGTCCCATAGTCACAGTCCTTGAATGGTGATCTTCCAGTCAACAGATGCATGGAAGGCAATCGCTAACCCTCCTTCTAACTTGACTTTCACGTCTTCTGTTTCTTGCGGTTAACTCTGGACCACCTGGGTGCTGAGAAAAGTGGCTTCTTCTTTGGTGTCAACACTAGAGATGTTGTCAGAGTTGTTAACAGAAGTGCTGAGGTCTCTAGACTCAAGATGCTGCACACCTCAGCAATATCCTTCGGTTCCCTGATGGTAATGACTTTGGAGTCTTTAGTGATGTAAAGAGCGAATGGAAAATTCCAATTATAAGGGATTTGATGTTTACGTAAAAGTGAGGTAAGGGGCCTCAGTGCATTCCTACATTGCAAAGTTCACAGACTGAGATCCTGGAAAACTGCACTACATTTCCTTGGAATTTAAATATCGGGTTCCTCCGGGAAGCCTGCAAAATCTTCTCTTTGTCTTGGAACAAGGCAATTTTAATTATAGCGTCTCTAGGTGGCAGTCCTTCTTTGGGTTTGGGTCGAAGGGCCCTGTAGGCTCTTTCGATCCCTGAGCTGTAATTTTTTTCAGATTCTCCTGTTATTTGATGAAAAAGCTGGGCTACATAGGAGAGGAGATCTTTATTGGAGATGGATTCAGGTACTCCTTTCAGTCTTATATTATTTCTCCTGCTCCTATTTTCCTGGTCTTCCAGCTTTTGCTGCATCTCATTAAGTAGTTGGTGTTGAGAGGCTACTGATTGGGAGACTTCATTGATATCTTCCACAATAGAATCTTTGTATTCTTCCAGGGAGTCAATCCTGCCCCCTAAGTCGGCAATTTCAGTTTTGATTTCTGAGTGGCTGTTAGTGACGGAAGTGTGCAAATTATCTATCTTGTTCCACAACTTCTCAAATTTGCAGTGATGTCTTTCTTAGAGACTATGGCTTTAAGGTCAGCCCTTGTTGTTGGTGTTGAGTTGTCTTCCATTTGAGTGGATTCATTATCTAACTCCTCTGGGTCTTCCAGGTTTAGTTCCACAGAGTCTGTGTTTTTTTGGACTTGAGATGTTTTAAAAAGAAGTTCATGTTAGATAATTTAGGAGGTTTATCTCCTTTTGTTACTCTTCTAGAGGACATTGCTGGGGAGGTTTTCTTGTTTTTGTGTGGTCAAGACTGGTTGGTCGTGAGGTCAGAGAGCAGTTATGTGGGCACTCACGTTAATCTCTTACTATACCTTTATTACTGCAGTTAGAGTTTCGTGTGACACTCAATCATTCACAAGTGAAGCCGATTCATCTGCTCATAAATATCTATCCCCAGTGTCCACCAGTAGGGATTTGTGTGAGTTTTTTGATGTAAATGATAGTTGCTGCTCAGTATAACAGGATACATCGGTAGAAGGTTACTTATATATTATTGATTACCACACTTTTACCCTGATCCCCTCCTCAGATGTGTATTATCATTAAACTGCAGGTTAACATTGCTGGCATCTAAAACATGGCTGCAGGGGTGGGAGTTGCTCATATATTTATTAGCTTGTGATGTTCACCCCATAAAGACATGGCCCCTAATTATCAAAGGTCTCTGAATGTGGAAAACAATATGCTCTCTGTATTCAGCATTGCACCAGCAGCTCATAAGAGCTACTAGTGCAACGCCACCCCATGCAGACTCGCGGCATATGGGCCACCAGCAGGGAGGAGTCAATCAACCCGATCGTACTCGATCGGGTTGAATTCCGGCGATTCCTGTCCACTTGCTCAGAGCAGGCGGACAGGGTTATGGAGCAGCGGTCTTTAGACCACTGCTTCATAACTGCTGTTTCTGGTGAGTCTGAAGACTTGCCAGAAACACGAGCCCACAAGGCTCCATACAAAGCTTGATACATTGGCCCCATGGTGTCTAACTTTCAAGCTGCTGCGCTAGTATTAGCATTTAAGCCCCCATATTTATCCTCCTATCTACTGCATCAACTAGGACTGCAATGGAGTGTTTTATATAACTTTATGTACGTAGGGAGTAGTAGTGATAAAAAAGCCTGCTGTTAAAATTGGTATCTGGGTTTGAAGGTCAAATATAAGTTTGAGTTGCGGTGGCTCTTCCCTTCTCCTCCTATAAGGCCCGTTATGCTCTTAAAATGGCGATTCACGCCAATAGTTCTTAGAAGCCCCCTCTCACTACACACCTTCATGGGGTTGATGTGTTGATGTGTATTTTGGCCGCTTGTCTCCCCAAACTATCACCCGGGCAAGTAGTCTTCTGCACAGCACTCACCCCTTCTACTTGCTGTCCGCAGCTCCTTGTCAGGAACGGAGGTCCTGCTTAAAAAACAGGCTGCTAGACCGTCTTGATATGATAGCTCGTCCGGTCTCCACGGCTGTAGGGAAGTTTTCACTGGCTCCACGTTGCAGAGCCTCCGGTAAGATCAGTCAGTGGGTGGTATGTATAGACATGTCCAGGCTGCTCCCATTAGCGCTGAAGGTTCCGGGCCATTGCGTTTCTTGTGAAGCTCAGGGTTCAGTTGCTTTCAAGATCTCAGCAACAAAAGGTCCCCTGGGTTGTAGCACCTCCACTACCCGTGGTTTTAGGCGGTCAGTGGTGTCCCTTTTCAGTGGTTAATTATTATTTGGCTGATTTTATTACGGAGCTCCAGGCTCTTGCATCCACTCTCCTTGCCAGCTAGCTCCGCCCTTTGACTTTAGGGTTTTTTAAATCCCATAGACTTTAATAGTGTAATTTGTAGAAAATTAATTAGCTAAACTTTTCTAAAGGATTGTGCTTTACTCCATTATTTGTGTTTATTATTATTATTTGTTATTATTATTATTATTATTATTATTATTATTATTATTATTTGTGTTTATTATTATTATTTGTTATTATTTGTTATTATTATTATTATTATTATTATTTGTGTTTATTATTATTATTATTATTATTATTATTATTATTATCATTATTTTTTGTGTTTATTATTATTATTTGTTATTATTATTATTATTATTATTAATATTATTATTATCATTATTATTTGTGTTTATTATTATTATTTGTTATTATTATTATTGTAATAATTATTATTATTATTATTATTATTATTATTATTATTATTATTATTATCATTATTATTTGTGTTTATTATTATTATTATTTGTTATTATTATTTATTATTATTATTATTATTATTTGTTATTATTATTATTATTATTATTATTATTATTATTATCATCATTATTATTTGTGTTTAATATTATTAATTGTTATTATTATTATTATTATTATTATTATTATTATTATTATCATTTGTGTTTAATATTATTATTTGTTATTATTATTATTATTATTATTATTATTATTATTTGTTATTATTATTATTATTATTATTATTATTATTTGTGTTTAGTATTATTTGTGTTACTATTTTGTTAAATAATTTCCTACTGGATGGGAAAGTCTCAAGAGTGAAAAGCATTCTCTAAGCTTTGTTCTGGTCAGTTAAATTGAGAAATTATTTAGATTTAAATTGGTCTAGAGAGGTTTGGGAGGGAAATATATATTGCTTTGTGTGTGAGGAATAAACCAAGTCAAGCTTGGAACATGTTACAGGTAAAGGCTTCTGTATATTGTTAATGTATTTATATTTACTTCCCACATCTTAATGATTGTAGATATAACACGCTGTGGGTTTGATTACAAGTAGAGCGCTAAATATCACTTTCATGGCTTCTTTTTTTTCTAAAGTTGTTTAGAGTTGCTTTCCTGGGCAGAGTTACACATGTTGCAGGGTGTGCAGAGAGGAACATGAATAGTGCTGTCCAGGGTCACTATTTGTGTGCTGGCCAGGGGTGAAATTCATGCTCCTACCTGCACACCCTGCAGCATGTGCAACTCATAACTGTCCAGGAAAACATGTCTGAGGTTGCAGCTCTAGTTGTAGTCCAGCTCACAATGTTGTCTGCTTTCACCAGTGAGCTATGCGAATAACTGATTTTAAATCTTCCCGGTAACTGGGCTTTGCTAGTGCTGCCATTCAGAGAAACTAATAATCTAACATAAATTCTAGTGAAATAACTCATGTATTATTAATGGGACATTATACACTAAATAAATGATACAATGATGCATTTAAAATTAAAGATTAGTCTGAGAATTACTTGTAGATGTAATTTTATAGTTTCATTAACTGTTTAAATAGTGACAAAATAAGTGTAAAGTTTTAGTGTCTGTAAAACAATAAGAGCTGCCATGTTGTAACTTAGGTTACCTTCTCTGCTGTAACTAAATAGGGACAGTTATAAATAGGTCGAGTGTGCAGCCAATGGCTGTGGGGAATATAACAGTGTTCTTCACTTTCATTTCTAACAGGAAACTAGATTCAGTATGGAATAATAGGACAAAATAAATAACAATATATACCTATGCACACTCATATATATATATATATATACCAATTGGTCTGAGGATGATGGTAAAACCCTGAAACGTCACTGAAGTAAAATATATTTTGATTCAAATCCGGAGAGTGCCTTCCTTTGCCTGTGGACTTGTATGAACTTTTTGTTGTGCACCCCCGGTCATGATGGGATCGTCGTGAGTGCTTGGCCTTGAATGCTCTCTCTCTCTCTCTCTCTCTCTCTCTCTCTCTCTCCTCTCTCTCTCTCTCTTTTTCTCTATCTCTCTCTGTGTCTCTCTCTCTCTCCTCTCTCTCTCTCTCTCTCTCCTCTCTCTCTCTCTCTCCTCTCTCTCTCTCTCTCTCTCTCTCTCTCTCTCCTCTCTCTCTCTCTCTCTCTCTCTCTCTCTCTATATATATATATATATATATATATATAAGATACAAATGAAACCTGCTCAACAGAGCGCCCCTGGGGTATGTAAAACAAATCCTGTGAATATGATAGGCACTAATAGAGTGAGGGTATATGTGAAGAAATATAAATGATATCCTAGGCGGCAAGCAAATATTCCCAGTGCGTCTGCACACGCACAAAATAGCAACAGTCCATCCAATGTAGGGAAAAATAAGCGCTCCAAGCCCACAGATATATAAAAGTTCAATTTTATTCCAAACTTGTTAAATCATACAGGATAGATTAAAAAGTGCTAAGCACAGTAGTGCAAAAACAGGTTGTAGAACAGGTGCAAAAAACAGCAAACGTTTCGTGCTCCATGCACTTGGTCACTGCTAATTGATGCACCTGTTCAGAGCTCTATTTATACCAAATTTCTTAAAGTGATATCACAAATTTTCATTAACCTGTACTTTGCCATTTTTGCAAGGGAGCCTATGACAAGAAACTTTGATTTACTTTTTCCTTTTTCATGTACATAAAGTGTTACAATATAAATATGCAGGTTGATATTTGTTGGTTAAGGCGTGACTATGTTTTGTGAAAACAATCTATTTTGCAATATATTTAAATCATTACATTTATGAAAAGAAGCATACACATTGCTCTATGAGTCATTACCTTCAGTGTTAAATATAATCAAAACCATGTTTATATTGGGATATTGTTTAAACTACTCTAATATAAAAATCCTTAATTTGAAAAGTATGAAATTAGATATGCAATAGATGAGCCTATGGACAAGAGCCTGATTTCCTAAAACATCAAAATAAATGTATGTATAGTAATCTATTTTCTCTCTCATAAAGGAAAAATTGGGTTGGCAAATAATAGTGAGAAAATGTCTCATATCAACATATTTTCTTATTTCTTAATTCTTTTAGGGGAATGAGCCGTGACAAGAGACATACCTATAAAATTCAAAAATTTCCCAAAAAACATTAAATGATTTATTAAATTTTCCTATTTTCTTAATTCTTTTTAGGGGAATGAGCCCTATGACAAGAGACATATCTATAAATTCCAAAAAATTTAGACATATATGTATCCATATATCCAATATGGCCCTTTGCAGTTAAACACTTTGTCATATACCTTCAAGACCCTATAACTTTTTTTTAATATTTATATAAATCATTTTTTACATGAATGTAACTGTAACTGTCACGATGACATTTACTTTTATTTTGTAATACAAGTGCTATTTCTGTTGTGCGCCAAAACCTATATAGCTCCCACAAAAGCTAGCGCACCACTTGTAATCTAACCCATAGGCCTCTAGTTATCAATGTCTGTCGGACCTGATCCGACAGAGCGGGTCAGGTCCGACAGACATCGCTGAATACTGCAAGGAATACGCTCGCCCGTATTCAGCATTGCACCAGCAGCTCACAAGAGCTTCTGGTGCAACACCGCCCCCCTACAGACTCGCGGCAATGGGCTGCCAGCAGAGGGTGTCAATCAACCCGATCAAACTCGATCGGGTTGATTTTTGGCGATGTCTGTCTTTGTGACCGCTGCTTCATAACTGCTGTTTCTGATGAGCCTGCAGGCTCGCCAGAAACACGGGGCATCAAGCTCCATACAGACCTTGATACATATGCCCCATAGTATTTAATGTTGTTTTAAAATAGTATAACTCCTTTATTTAATGTATAATATCCATTCAATACCTCTGCTCTTTAACCCCTTATCTACTGAGCCATTTCATACCCCAGTGCTACAGTTGCTACTCATTGCATTTACATAAAAAAAATCAAATAGTACCTTGTTTAGTTTTTTCACACAGAGATACTCAGTAAATAGTACTAATAATAGCATGAGAATCACTATTTCCAAGATATTAAAAAAATGCACATTTTATAATCTCACACTTACCTTCCAAAAACACCAAAATGTAGTGTTTTATAATTATATTGGTCAATAAAAAATTAATAATTAAAAATCAGAGGATAAAATGTATTATATTGACACTATGGCATCTATTTATCAAGCCGTCATAGTGATGTCGCGAACATAAAAATTTGGGTTGCGAATGGCGAACGCGAACTTCCGCAAATGTTCGCAAAACCGGGCGAACCGCCATAGACTTCAATAGACTTCAATAGGCAGGCGATTTTAAAACCCACAGGGACTCTTTCTGGCCACAATAGTGATGGAAAAGTTGTTTCAAGGGGACTAACACCTGGACTGTGGCATGCCGGAGGGGGATCCATGGCAAAACTCCATGGAAAATTACATAGTTGATGCAGAGTCTGGTTTTAATCCATAAAGGGCCTAAATCACATAACATTATAAAATATGAGGAACAAAAATGGAAAAAAAAACACACTTTTTCTAACTTTGACCCCCAAAATCTGTTACACATCTACAACCACAAAAAAACAACCATGCTAAATAGTTTCTAAATTTTGTCCTGAGTTTAGAAATACCCAATGTTTACACGTTCTTTGCTTTTTTTGCAAGTTATAGGGAAAAAAATACAAAAAGCACTTTGCTATTTCAAAACCACTTTTTTTCAAAATGAGCGCTAGTTACATTGGAACCCCTGATATCTGTCAGGAATACCTGAATATCCCTTGACATGTATATATATTATTTTAGAAGACATCCCAAAGTATTGATCTAGGCCCATTTTGGTATATTTCATGCCACCCATTTCAACCGCCAAATGCGATCAAATAAAAAAAAATGTTCACTTTTTCACAAACTTTAAGTTTCTCACAGAAATTATTTACAAACAACTTATGCAATTATGGCATAAATGTTTGTAAATGCTTCTCTGGGATCTCTTTGTCAGAAATAGCAGGACTTATATGGCTTTTGGCGTTGCTTTTTGGTAATTAGAAGCCTGCTAAATGCACTGCGCACCACACGTGTTTTATGCCCAGCAGTGAAGTGGTTAATTAGGGAGCATGTAGTGAGCTTGTAGAGTTAATTTTAGCTTAAGTGTAGTGTAGTAGATAACCAAAGTATTGATCTAGGCCTATTTTGGTATATTTAATGCCACCATTTCACCGCCAATGCGTTCAAATTTAAAAAAAACTTAAATTTTATCGCAATTTTAGGTGTGCTCACTGAAATTATTTACAAACAGCTTGTGCAATATATGGCACAAATCATTGTAAATGCTTCTCTGGAATCCCCTTTGTTCAGAAATAGCAGACATATATGACTCTGGCGTTGCTTTCTGGTAATTAGAAGGCCGCTAAATGCTGCTGCGCATCACATGTGCATTATGGCTAGCAGTGAAGGGGTTAATTAGGTAGTTTGTAGGGAGCTTGCAGGGTTACTTTTAAGCTTTAGTGTAGAGATCAACCTCCCACCTGACACATCCCACCCCCTGATCCCTCCCAAACAGCTCCCTTCCCTCCCCCACAATTGTCCCCCGCCATCTTAAGTACTGGCAGAAAGTCTGCCAGTACTAAAAATAAAAGGTCCCCCCCCAAAACAGCTCTCTAACCCTCCCCATCTGCCTTATTGGTGGCCATCTTGGATACTGGCAGCTGTCTCAAAAAAGTGTTTTTTTATTAAATGTACACTACTGTTACACCAGATATGAGTGGTGGCACTAGGGCAAGTGGGGCACAGTATACGCTGTGAGCCTGACCACACACTCTGGCAGGCAGGCAACTGCTATTAGATTACACAGGAAAAAAAAAAAAAAAGCAGACTGATGTTCTAGCCCTAAAAAGGGCTTTTTGGGGTTCTGTACTTACAGCAGAGATCAGATGAGTCCTTCAGGACTGTAGTGGACACTGAATACACTAGCCTAGCTATCGATTTCCCTATTAAATCAGCAGCAAGCTACACTGTCCCTCCTCTCACTAAGAATGCAGCTTCCGAATGAATCTAAAATGGATGCTGCTGATTGGCTGGAATGTGCCTGCTGACTGTGAGGTACAGGGTCAAAGTTTACTCAATGATGACAGATAGCGGGCGGATCGAACATCGCATATGTTCACCCGCCGCGGCAATCGCGAACATGCTATGTTCGCCGGGAACTATTCGCCGGCGAACTATTCACCGACATCACTAGCCATCAACTTACTTGCATTCCACCGGCACCAATATGCTCGCCTAAGATCGCATAACATTGCAGCCGCGGACCTGAATACATTCTCCAAAAGTTATCAAAAAAGCTGATCAAAAAGCCACGCACCAAGTATGGTGTGATGAGCAGCGGACTGTTGTTAACTAACAGTCATCGATCTCGCTGCTCTTGTCACCTAACACCCACACTATCCTATACTGTTTACCCCCTATACCGCCGCTCCCGGAGCCCACCGCAACTCTAATAAATGTATTAACCCCTAAACCACCACATCCTGGAGCCCACCAGAACTCTAATAAATGTTATTAACCCCTAAAACCACCGCTCCTGGACCCCGCCGCAACTAAATACAATTATTAACCCCGAAAACTGCCGATTCCAGGAGCCCCCCGCCACCTACATTATATTTATTAAACCCCTAATCTGCCCCCCTTAACACCCACCGCCTACATTATATTTATTAACCCCCTAATCTGCCCCCCCCTACACCCACCGCCTCCTACCTACATTTATTAACCCCTAATCTGCCATCCCCAATGTCGCCACCACTATATTAAATTTATTAACCACTAAACCTAAGTATAACCCTAATTCTAACACCCCCTAACTTAAATATAATTTAAGTACATCTAAATAAATATTCCTAGCATTAAATAAATTATTCATATTTAAAACTAAATACTTACCTGTTATAATAAACCCTCATATATCTACAATTCAACTAATAGTTACATTATAGCTAGCTTAGTGGTTTTATTTTTATTTTACAGGCAACTTTGGTATTTATGTTAACTAGGTACAATAGTTATTAAATAGTTATTAACTATTTAATAACTTCCTAGTTAAAATAAATACAAATATACTTGTAAATAAAACCTTAGTTACAATTACACCTAACACTACACTATAATTAAATACATTAACTAAATTAAATACAATTAAATACAATAAATACAATAAAAAAATTGTAAACAAACACTAAATAAAGAAAATAATAAAATAATTACAAGATTTTTAAACTAATTTCACCTAATCTAATCCCCCTAACAAAATAAAAAATCCTCCCCAAAATAAAAAAAACACTACCCTACACTAAATTACAAATAGCCCTTAAACGGGCCTTTTGCGGGGCATTGCCCGAAGTAATCAGCTCTTTTACCTGTAAAAAAAAAATGACAACCCCCCCCAACATTAAAACACACCACCCACAAAACCAACGTACTCTAAAACCACCCAATCCCCCCTTAAAAAAACCTTACACTAACCCCTTGAAGATCACCCTACCTTGAGAAGTCTTCACATAAACGGGCCGAAGTCCTCAACGAATGCAGCAGAAGTGGTTCTCCAGACGGGCAGAAGTCTTCATCCAGGCGGCATCTTCTATCTGCATCCAGATTAGGGGTTAATAAATGTAGGTAGGGGCGGGCGGGTTGTAGGGGTGGCAGATTAGGGGTTAATAAATATAATGTAGGTGGCATCGGTGTAGGGGGGGCAGATTAGGAGTTAATAAATATAATGTAGGTGACAGCGGTGTAGGGGGCCAGATTAGGAGTTAATAAATATAATGTAGGTGGTGGTGGTGTCGGGGGTGGCAGATTAGGGGTTAATAAATATAATGTAGGTGGTGGTGGGGTCCGGAAGCGGTGGTTTAGGGCTAATAAGTTTATTTAGTTGTGGCGGGGTCCGGGGGAGTGGCGGAGTAGGGGTTAATAACTTTTATTTAGGTGGCAGCGTGTAGGGGGGCAGATTAGGGGTTAATAAGTATAATGTAGGTGGCAGCAGTGTAGGGGGCGGCAGATTAGCGGTGTTTAGACTCGGGGGTACATGTTAGGGTGTTAGGTGTAAACGTTCCCATAGGAATCAATGGAATATCGGGCAGCAGTGAACATGAGCTTTCGCTGCTTTCAGACTCCCATTGATTCCTATGGCATTGAAAACCAGGTACGCTGGGCTGGAATAGTGCCGAGCGTACCTGGTAGGACATTTGATAACTAGCAAAAAGTAGTCAGATTGTGCTGAACTTGCGTTTGAACATCTGTAGTGACGTAAGCATCGATCTGTGTCGGAGTCCGACGGATTGTATGTTATGTCCACTAAATTCTACTTTTGCCGGTCTGTAGGGTTTGATAACTAAGGCGAATCAGGCCTGCCACAAATATGCTGCAAAATTCCAGCATATTTGCGGTTGACCGGCTTGATAAATAGATGCCCTCGAGCCATCTTGCAATTAATGCAGAAATATATAGGTCTAAAAAATCTAACCATAAAAAACATTAGGTACATTCTAAAATGACACATAAGCCTAATATCCGAGAGGGGCGATTTAACCCTTTCTTACAATCTATGCTACTAACCCTAAACTTAGAGTAGCAAAAATACATTAATAAAAAAAAAAATGTTCTACCAAAATCATCCTCTATAGATTTTACTAAATATCACCTAATTTACATTCAGCTGGTTTTATTTTATTCCTAAAACTTTGTAAGAGATTCTGGGAAGAAGAGATCTATGAGCTGAACATGAAGAACAGAACAAAAAGTGGCTAATGGTTCATGCCAGGTGATCATTAATACTGTGACACTGGCCTCTATTTATCAAAGGTCTTGCGGACCTGATCCGACAGTGCGGATCAGGTCCGTAGGACCTCGCTGAATGCGGAGAGCAATACGCTCTCCGCATTTAACATTGCACCAGCAGCTCACAAGGAGCTGCTGGTGCAAAGCCGCCCCCTGCTGACTCGCGGGCCGCAAGCAGGGAGGTGTGAATCCAACCTGATCGTACTCAATCGGGTTGATTTCCGGCGATTCTTGTCTATCTGCTCAGAGCAGGGCGGACAGGGTTATGGAGCAGTGGTCCTTGTGACCGCTGCTTCATAAGTTGTGTTTCTGGCGAGTCTAAAGAATCGCCAGAAACACGGGCCAAACAAGCTCCGTACGGAGCTTGATAAATATGGGCCACTGACTTGATATCTTTAAAGACATAAAAAACCCTTTTTTTGAACTGTAGGTCTTCTCTTTCAATTATGAGATTCTGAGATATATTTCCATAGTGATAAGTTAATAAAGGCCTCTTAAAAATTGCCAGAACCCCCAAAACAGAAGCAATGCTGTGAGGTATTAGTGTTGCTTTTAAATGCAGGGATTTCATGGTTGCCTACTTATGGTCAGATTACAAGTAGCGCACTAATGATATCATCTTGCGATAACCAAACCGCGCTAACAATACCACCCAACTTTGGTATTACAAGTCCATGGAAACCAGAGAAGGGTTAACGTAAGCCGACTTCACTCAAGTGGAACAATTACATTTAACCCCTTAAAGGGACAGTAGACTATAAAATTGTTTTTTCCTTAATTTGTTTCCAATTACTTTCTTTACCAGCTGTAGAGTATAAAATGTGTGAGATTTGCTTTTTTAAGGTTATTTGTGTATATGAATTAGGATGATGTGTGTTTTGAAGCCACAACCTAATAAAATGGGTTTAGCTTATAGGTATATTCAGATAATCCTTACTTTATCACATTGTGTACATATACATGTGTCTTTATCTGTTATATCTGTAGGTATAATTAGATCTCATTACTTAATCACATTGTGTACATATACATGTGTCTTTATCTTATATCTGTAGGTATAATCAGATCTCATTACTGTATCACACTGTGTAACATATACATGTGTCTTTATCTTATATCTGTAGGTATAATCAGATCTCATTACTGTATCTCTCTGTGTACATATACATGTGTCTGTATCTTATATATGTAGGTATAATCAGATCTCATTACTGTATCACCTTGTGTACATATACATGTGTCTGTATCTTATATCTGTAGGTATAATCAGATCTCATTACTGTATCACACTGTGTACATATACATGTGTCTGTATCTTATATCTGTAGGTATAATCAGATCTCATTACTTTATCACACTGTGTACATATACATGTGTCTGTATCTTATATCTGTAGGTATAATCAGATCTCATTACTGTATCACACTGTGTACATATACATGTGTCTGCATCTTATATCTGTAGGTATAATCAGATCTCATTACTTTATCACACTGTGTACATATACATGTGTCTTTATCTTATATCTGTAGGTATAATCAGATCTCATTACTTTATCACACTGTGTACATATACATGTGTCTGTATCTTATATCTGTAGGTATAATCAGATCTCATTACTGTATCACATTGTGTACATATACATGTGTCTGTATCTTATATCTGTAGGTATAATCAGATCTCATTACTGTATCACACTGTGTACATATACATGTGTCTGTATCTTATATCTGTAGGTATAATCAGATCTCATTACTGTATCACACTGTGTACATATACATGTGTCTATATTTTATATCTGTAGGTATAATTAGATCTCATTACTTTATCACACTGTGTACATATACATGTTTCTTTATCTTATATCTGTAGGTATAATCAGATCTCATTACTTTATCACACTTTGTACACATACATGTGTCTTTATCTTATATCTGTAGGTATAATCAGATCTCATTACTTTATCACATTGTGTACATATACATGTGTCTTTATCTTATATCTGTAGGTATAATCAGATCTCATTACTGAATCACATTGTGTACATATACATGTGTCTTTATCTTATATCTGTAGGTATAATCAGATCTCATTACTTTATCACATTGTGTACATATACATGTGTCTGTATCTTATATCTGTAGGTATAATCAGATCTCATTACTTTATCACACTGTGTACATATACATGTGACTGTATCTTATATCTGTAGGTATAATCAGATCTTATTACTGTATCACATTGTGTACATATACCGTGGCCGGACTTTTGGCCGACGGACACTTGGCCGAAGGACACTTGGCCGACGGACATTTGGGCCGAAAGGACATTTGGCCGAAACACAAGTGGCTGTCAGATAAACAGTCCGGCACAAGATAGATAGATTTGATAGATAGATAGATACATAGATTAGATAGATAGATCAATAGATGCAATAGATACCTTTAATAGATACGATAGATAGATAGATTTGATAGATAAATAGATAGATTTGATAGATAGATAGATAGTTTCCCAGACAGAGAATTACAAAACGTGCGGCCTAGGACCCATGGTAAGGTTCCCAGAGGCAGTTGCGGCGCCCGAGGCTGTGATTAGAACAGAGCACTCTGGTAACGCATCTGCCCTCGGCCGAAATCGGAACATTCTTTAGCTTTCTGTCTGTCAGCCAAATGTCTGTCGGCCAAATGTCCGTCTGCCAAATGTCCCTTCTGCCAAAAGTCTTTCTGCATTTGTCAGAGCACCACATATACATGTGTCTGTATCTTATATCTTTAGGTATAATCAGATCTCATTACATTATCACACTGTTTACGTATACATGTGTCTGTATCTTATATCTGCAGGCATAATTAGATCTCATTACTTTATCACATTGTGTACATATACATGTGTCTGTATCTTATATCTGCAGGTATAATTAGATCTCATTACTGTATCACATTGTGTAGATGATACATGTGTCCTGTATCTTATATCTGTAGGTATAATCAGATCTCATTACTTTTTCACACTGTGTACATATACATGTGTCTGCATCTTATAGCTGTAGGTATAATCAGATCTCATTACTGTATCACATTGTGTACATATACATGTGTCTTTATCTTATATCTGTAGGTATAATCAGATCTCATTACTTTATCACATTGTGTACATATACATGTGTCTTATCTTATATCTGTAGGTATAATCAGATCTCATTACTGTATCACATTGTGTACATATACATGTGTCTGTATCTTATATCTGTAGGTATAATCATATCTCATTACTTTATCACATTGTGTACATATACATGTGTCTGTATCTTATATCTGTAGGTATAATCAGATCTCATTACTGTATCACATTGTGTACATATACATGTGTCTGTATCTTATATCTGTAGGTATAATCAGATCTCATTACTGTATTACATTGTGTAAATATACATGTGTCTGTATCTTATATCTGTAGGTATAATTAGATCTCATTACTTTATCACATTGTGTACATATACATGTGTCTTTATCTTATATCTGTAGGTATAATCAGATCTCATTACTGTATCACATTGTGTACAATATACATGTGACTGTATCTTATATCTGTAGGTATAATCATATCTCATTACTTTAACACATTGTGTACATATACTTGTGTCTGTATCTTATATCTGTAGGTATAATCAGATCTCATTACTGTATCACATTGTGTACATATACATGTGTCTGTATCTTATATCTGTAGGTATAATCAGATCTCATTACTGTATTACATTGTGTACATATACATGTGTCTGTATCTTATATCTGTAGGTATAATTAGATCTCATTACTTTATCACATTGTGTACATATACATGTGTCTTTATCTTATATCTGTAGGTATAATCAGATCTCATTACTGTATCACATTGTGTACATATACATGTGACTGTATCTTATATCTGTAGGTTATAATCACTATCTCATTACTTTATCCACATTGTGTACATATACATGTGACTGTATCTTATATCTGTAGGTATAATCATATCTCATTACTTTATCACATTGTGTACATATACATGTGTCTGTATCTTATATCTGTAGGTATAATCAGATCTCATTACTGTATCACATTGTGTACATATACATGTGTCTGTATCTTATATCTGTAGGTATAATCAGATCTCATTACTGTACTTACATTGTGTACATATACATGTGTCTGTATCTTATATCTGTAGGTATAATTAGATCTCATTACTTTATCACATTGTGTACATATACATGTGTCTTTATCTTATATCTGTAGGTATAATCAGATCTCATTACTGTATCACATTGTGTACATATACATGTGACTGTATCTATATCTGTAGGTAATAATCAGATCTCATTACTGTATCTCACTGTGTACATATACATGTGTTTGTATCTTATATATGCAGGTATTATCAGATCTCATTACTTTATCACATTGTGTACATATACATGTGTCTTTATCTTATATCTGTAGGTATAATCAGATCTCATTACTGTATCACACTGTGTACATAAACATGTGTCTTTATGTTATATCTGTAGGTATAATCAGATCTCATTACTGTATCACACTGTGTACATAAACATGTGTCTTTATGTTATATCTGTAGGTATAATCAGATCTCATTACTGTATCACACAGTGTACATATACATGTGTCTTTATCTTATATCTGTAGGTATAATCAGATCTCATTACTGTATCACACAGTGTACATATACATGTGTCTTTATCTTATAATCTGTAGGTATAATCAGATCTCATTACTTTATCACCACTGTGTACATAGACATGTGTCTTTATCTTATATCTGTAGGTATAATCAGATCTCATTACTTTATCACACTGTGTACATATACATGTGTCTGTATCTTATATCTGTAGGTATAATCAGATCTCATTACTGTATCACACTGTGTACATATACATGTGTCTTTATCTTATATCTGTAGGTATAATCAGATCTCATTACTGTATCACATTTTGTACATATACATGTGTCTTTATCTTATAATCTGTAGGTATAATCAGATCTCATTACTGTATCACACTGTGTACATATACACGTGTCTGTATCTTATATCTGTAGGTATAATCAGATCTCATTACTGTATCACACTGTGTACATATACATGTGTCTTTATCTTATATCTGCAGGTATAATCAGATCTCATTACTGTATCATACTGTGTACATTACACTGTGTCTGTATCTTATATCTGTAGGTATAATCAGGATTCATTACTGTAACACACTGTGTACATATACATGTGACTTTATCTTATATCTGTAGGTATAATCAGATCTCATACTGTATCACACTGTGTACCATAAACATGTGTCTTTATCGTATATCTGTAGGCATAATCAGATCTCATTACTGTATCATATTGTGTACATATACATGTGTCTGTATCTTATATCTGTAGGTATAATCAGATCTCATTACTGTAATCACATTGTGTACATAAACATGTGTCTTTATCTTATATCTGTAGGTATAATCAGATCTCATTACTGTATCACACTGTGTACATATACATGTGTCTGTATCTTATATCTGTAGGTATAATCAGATCTCATTACTGTATCACACTGTGTACATATACATGTGTCTTTATCTTATCGCAACATTCGAAAAAACGGCATGAATTTTAACACATTCGTTCGTTCTGAATTGAATTTCGAATGTTTACATAACATTCTAACATTCGATTTTCGAATGTTCCGGTTTCGAATTCTTTACGATTACATTCGAAAATATCGAATTTGAAAAATTCGAATTTAGATTGTAATAGTATTTCTAAAGCTTTTTCTTTAAATGTAATATTCGAATTATGCAAGTTTCGAATTCGAAAAATTCGAATTTAGATTGTAATAGTATTTCTAATGCTTTTTCTTTAAATGTAATATTCGAATTATGCAATATTCGAATTCGAAAAATTCGGAATTTTAGATTGTAATAGTATATCTAATGCTTTTTCTTTAAATGCAATATTCGAATTATGCAATACGTGTATTCGAATTCGAAAATTCGAATTTAGATTGTAATAGTATTTCTAATGCTTTTTCTTTAAATGAATCTCGAATTCGAAAATATTCGAATTTAGATTGTAATAGTATTTCTAATGCTTTTTCTTTAAATGTAATATTCGAATTATGCAATACGTGTATTCGAATTCGAAAAATTCGAATTTAGATTGTAATAGTATTTCTAATGCTTTTTCTTTAAATGTAATATTCGAATTATGCAATACGTGTATTCGAATTCGAAAAATTCTAATTTAGATTGTAATAGTATTTCTAATGCTTTTTCTTTAAATATAATATACGAATTATGCCAATATTCGAATTCGAAAATTCTAATTTAGATTGTAATAGTATTTCTAATGCTTTTTCTTTAAATGTAATATTCGAATTATGGCAATACGTGCATTCGAATTCGAAAAATTCGAATTTAGATTGTAATAGTATTTCTAATGCTTTTAAATGTAATATTCGAATTATGCAATATTCGAATTCGAAAAATTCAAATTTATATTCGAATTCGAAAAATTCGAATTTATATTCGAATTCGAAAAATTCGAATTTCGAATGTAGACATTCAATATCATTATAAACATTCGAATTCGGAAAGTGACATTCGAAAACTGTAAATAACATTCGATTTTCGAATTTTTAGAATATTCGTTCTTATCGACAATCGAATTTAGAATTCAAATTTCGGTAATAACATTCGTTCTACATTCGAAATTCGAAAATTTGCACATTCGCCCCATCCCTAGGAATGAGATCTATTATGCCTGCAGATATATGATACAGACACATGTTATATGTACACAGTGTGATACAGTAATGAGATCTGAATATACCTACAGATATAAGATACAGACACATGTATATGTACACAGTGTGATACAGTAATGAGATCTGATTATACCTACAGATATAAGATACAGACTAATGTATAGGTACACAGTGTGATACAGTAATGAGATTCTGATTATACCTACAGATATAAGATAAAGACACATGTATATGTACACAATGTGATAGAGTAATGAGATCTGATTATACCTACAGATATAAGATACAGACACATGTATATGTACACAGTGTGGATACAGTAATGAGATCTGATTATACCTACAGATATAAGATACAGACACATGTATATGTACACAGTGTGATACAGTAATGAGATCTGATTATACCTACAGATATAAGATAAAGACACATGTATATGTACACAGTGTGATAAATTAATGAGATCTGATTATACCTACAGATATAAGATAAAGACATATGTATATGTACACAATGTGATAAAGTAATGAGTAGGATGGCGAATGTGCAAATTTTCGAATTTCGAATGTAGAACGAATGTTATTACCGAAATTTGAATTCCTAAATTCGAATGTCGATAAGAACGAATATTCTTAAAAATTCGAAAATCGAATGTTATTTACAGTTTTCGAATGTCACTTTCGAATTCGAATGTTTATAATGATATTGAATGTCTACATTCGAAATTCGAATTTTTCGAATTCGAATATAAATTCGAATTTTTCGAATTCGAATATAAATTTGAATTTTTCGAATTCGAATATTGCATAATTCGAATATTACATTTAAAAGCATTAGAAATACAATTACAATCTAAATTCGAATTTTTCGAATTCGAATGCACGTATTGCATTAATTCGAATATTACATTTAAAGAAAAAGCATTAGAAATACTATTACAATCTAAATTAGAATTTTTCGAATTCGAATATTGCATAATTCGAATATTATATTTAAAGAAAAAGCATTAGAAATACTATTACAATCTAAATTAGAATTTTTCGAATTCGAATACACGTATTGCATAATTCGGAATATTACATTTAAAGAAAAAGCATTAGAAATACTATTACAATCTAAATTCGAATTTTCGAA
Organism: Bombina bombina; assembly: GCF_027579735.1. Classification (NCBI taxonomy): domain Eukaryota; kingdom Metazoa; phylum Chordata; class Amphibia; order Anura; family Bombinatoridae; genus Bombina; species Bombina bombina. The sequence goes on along the minus strand of NC_069509.1, from coordinate 15,606,214 downwards.
TTCGAATACACGTATTGCATAATTCGAATAGTTACATTTAAAGAAAAAAGCATTAGAAATACTATTACAATCTAAATTCGAATATTTCGAATTCGAGATTACATTTAAAGAAAAAGCATTAGAAATACTATTACAATCTAAATTCGAATTTTTCGAATTCGAATACACGTATTGCATAATTCGAATATTGCATTTAAAGAAAAAGCATTAGAAATACTATTACAATCTAAATTCGAATTTTTCGAATTCGAATATTGCATAATTCGAATATTACATTTAAAGAAAAAGCATTAGAAATACTATTACAATCTAAATTCGAATTTTTCGAATTCGAAAATTGCATAATTCGAATATTACATTTAAAGAAAAAGCTTTAGATAATACTATTACAATCTAAATTCGAATTTTTTCCAAATTCGAATATTTTCGAATGTAATCGTAAAATTCGAAACCGAACATTCGAAAATCGAATGTTAGAATGTTATGTAAACATTCGAAATTCAATTCGAACGAACGATGTGTTAAAATTCATGCCGTTTTTCGAATGTTGCGATAAGATAAAGACACATGTATATGTACACAGTGTGATACAGTAATGAGATCTGATTATACCTACAGATATAAGATACAGACACATGTATATGTACACAGTGTGATACAGTAATGAGATCTGATTATACCTACAGATATAAGATAAAGGACACCATGTTTATGTACTCAATGTGATACAGTAATGAGATCTGATTATACCTACAGATATAAGAATACAGACACATGTATATGTACACAATATGATACAGTAATTGAGATCTGATTATGCCTACAGATATACGATAAAGACACATGTTTATGTACACAGTGTGATACAGTAATGAGATCTGATTATACCTACAGATATAAGATAAAGTCACATGTATATGTACACAGTGTGATACAGTAATGAGATCTGATTATACCTACAGATATAAGATACAGACACATGTATATGTACACAGTATGATACAGTAATGAGATCTGATTATACCTGCAGATATAAGATAAAGACACATGTATATGTACACAAGTGTGATACAGTATGAGATCTGATTATACCTACAGATATAAGATACAGACTCTCATTATACCTACAGATATAAGATAAAGACACATGTATATGTACAGTGTGTGATACAGTAATGAGATCTGATTATACCTACAGATATAAGATAAAGACACATGTATATGTACACAGTGTGATACAGTAATGAGATCTGATTATACCTACAGATATAAGATACAGACACATGTATATGTACACAGTGTGATACAGTAATGAGATTCTGATTATACCTACAGATATAAGATAAAGACACATGTATATGTACACAGTGTGATAAAGTAATGAGATCTGATTATACCTACAGATATAAGATAAAGACACATGTATATGTACACTGTGTGATACAGTAATGAGATCTGATTATACCTACAGATATAAGATACAGGACACATGTATTTGTACACTGTGTGATACAGTAATGATATCTTGATTATACCTACAGATATAACATAAAGACACATGTTTATGTACACAGTGTGATTACAGTAATGAGATCTGATTATACCTACAGATATAACATAAAGACACATGTTTATGTACACAGTGTGATACAGTAATGAGATCTGATTATACCTACAGATATAAGATAAAGACACATGTATATGTACACAATGTGATAAAGTAATGCGATCTGATAATACCTGCATATATAAGATACAAACACATGTATATGTACACAGTGAGATACAGTAATGAGATCTGATTATACCTACAGATATAAGATACAGTCACATGGTATATGTACACAATGTGATACAGTAATGAGATCTGATTATACCTACAGATATAAGATAAAGACACATGTATATGTACACAATGTGATAAAGTAATGAGATCTAATTATACCTACAGATATAAGATACAGACACATGTATATGTACACAATGTAATACAGTAATGAGATCTGATTATACCTACAGATATAAGATACAGACACTTGTATATGTACACAATGTGATACAGTAATGAGATCTGATTATACCTACAGATATAAGATACAGACACATGTATATGTACACAATGTATAAAGTAATGAGATATGATTATACCTACAGATATAAGATACAGTCACATGTATATGTACACAATGTGATAAAGTAATGAGATATGATTATACCTACAGATATAAGATACAGTCACATGTATATGTACACAATGTGATACAGTAATGAGATCTGATTATACCTACAGATATATAGATAAAGACACATGTATATGTACACAATGTGATAAAGTAATGAGATCTAATTATACCTACAGATATAAGATAAAGACACATGTATATGTACACAATGTAATACAGTAATGAGATCTGATTATAACTACAGATATAAGATACAGACACATGTATATGTACACAATGTGATACAGTAATGAGATCTGATTATACCTACAGATATATGATACAGACACATGTATATGTACACAATGTGTTAAAGTAATGAGATATGATTATACCTACAGATATAAGATACAGCACATGTATATGTACACAATGTGATACAGTAATGAGATCTGATTATACCTACAGATATAAGATAAAGACACATGTATATGTACACAATGTGATAAAGTAATGAGATCTAATTATACCTACAGATATAAGATACAGGACACATGTATATTTACACAATGTAATACAGTAATGAGATCTGATTATACCTACAGATATAAGATACAGACACATGTATATGTACACAATGTGATACAGTAATGAGATCTGATTATACCTACAGATATAAGATACAGACACATGTATATGTACACAATGTGATAAAGTAATGAGATATGATTATACCTACAGATATAAGATACAGACACATGTATATGTACACAATGTGATACAGTAATGAGATCTGATTATACCTACAGATATAAGATAAAGACACATGTATATGTACACAATGTGATAAAGATAATGAGATCTGATTATACTACAGATATAAGATAAAGACACATGTATATGTACACAATGTGATACAGTAATGAGATCTGATTATACCTACAGCTATAAGATGCAGACACATGTATATGTACACAGTGTGATAAAGTAATGAGATCTGATTATACCTACAGATATAAGATACAGACACATTTATATCTACACAATGTGATACAGTAATGAGATCTAATGATACCTGCAGATATAAGATACAGACACATGTATATGTACACAATGTGATAAAGTAATGAGATCTAATTATGCCTGCAGATATAAGATACAGACACATGTATACGTAAACAGTGGATAATGTAATGAGATCTGATTATATCCTAAAGATATAAGATACAGACACATGTATATGTGGTGCTCTGACAAAATGCAGAAAGACTTTTGGCAGAAGGACATTTGGCAGACGGACATTTGGCCGACAGACATTTGGCTGACAGACAGGAAAGCTAAAGAATGTTCCGATTTCGGCCGAGGGCAGATGCGTTACCAGAGTGCTCTGTTCTAATCACAGCCTCGGGCGCCGCAACTGGCCTCTGGGAACCTTACCATTGGTCCTAGGCCGCACGTTTTGTAATTCTCTGTCTGGGAAACTATCTATCTATCTATCAAATCTATCTATTTATCTATCAAATCTATCTATCTATCGTATCTATTAAATGTATCTATTGCATCTATTGATCTATCTATCTAATCTATGTATCTATCTATCTATCAAATCTATCTATCTTGTGCCGGACTGTTATCTGACAGCCACTTGTGTTTCGGCCAAATGTCCGTCAGGCCAAATGTCCGTCGGCCAAGTGTCCTTCGGCCAAGTGTCCGTCGGCCAAAAGTCCGGCCACGGTATATGTACACAATGTGATACAGTAATAAGATCTGATTATACCTACAGATATAAGATACAGTCACATGTATATGTACACAGTGTGATAAAGTAATGAGATCTGATTATACCTACAGATATAAGATACAGACACATGTATATGTACACAATGTGATACAGTAATGAGATCTGATTATACCTGCAGATATAAGATAAAGACACATGTATATGTACACAATGTGATAAAGTAATGAGATCTGATTATACCTACAGATATAAGATAAAGACACATGTATATGTACACAATGTGATAAAGTAATGAGATCTGATTATACCTACAGATATAAGCTAAAGGACACATGTATATGTACACAGTGTGATAAAGTAATGAGATCTGATTATACCTACAGATATAAGATAAAGACACATGTATATGTACACAGTGTGATAAAGTAATGAGATCTAATTATACCTACAGATATAAAATATAGACACATGTATATGTACACAGTGTGATACAGTAATGAGATCTGATTATACCTACAGATATAAGATACAGACACATGTATATGTACACAGTGTGATACAGTAATGAGATCTGATTATACCTACAGATATAAGATACAGACACATGTATATGTACACAATGTGATACAGTAATGAGATCTGATTATACCTACAGATATAAGATACAGACACATGTATATGTACACAGTGTGATAAAGTAATGAGATCTGATTATACCTACAGATATAAGATAAAGACACATGTATATGTACACAGTGTGATAAAGTAATGAGATCTGATTATACCTACAGATATAAGATACAGACACATGTATATGTACACAGTGTGATACAGTAATGAGATCTTATTATACCTACAGATATAAGATACAGACACATGTATATGTACACAGTGTGATAAAGTTATGAGATCTGATTATACCTACAGATATTAGATACAGACACATGTATATGTACACAGTGTGATTACAGTAATGAGATCTGATTATACCTACAGATATAAGATACAGACACATGTATATGTACACAATGTGATACAGTAATGAGATCTGATTATACCTACATATATAAGATACAGACACATGTATATGTACACAGTGAGATACAGTAATGAGATCTGATTATACCTACAGATATAAGATAATGACACATGTATATGTACACAGTGTGATACAGTAATGAGAATCTGATTATACCTACAGATATAAGATAAAGACACATGTATATGTACACAATGTGATTAAGTAATGAGATCTAATTATACCTACAGATATAACAGATAAAGACACATGTATATGTACACAATGTGATAAAGTAAGGATATCTGAATATACCTATAAGCTAAACCCATTTTATTAGGTTGTGGCTTCAAAACACACAATCATCTAATTCATATACACAAATAAACCTTAAAAAAGCAAATCTCACACATTTTATACTCTACAGCTGGTAAAGAAAGTAATTGAAACAAATTAAGGAAAAAAACCAATTTTATAGTCTACTGTCCCTTTAAGGGGTTAAATGTAATTGTTCCACTTGAGTGAAGTCGGCTACGTTAACCCTTCTCTGGTTTTACCATGGACTTGTAATACCAAAGTTGGGTGGTATTGTTAGCGCGGTTTGGTTATCGCAAGATGATATCATTAGTGCGCTACTTGTAATCTGACCATAGTAGGCAACCATGAAATCCCTGCATTTAAAAGCAACACTAATACCTCACAGCATTGCTTCTGTTTTGGGGGGTTCTGGCAATTTTTAGAGGCCTTTATTAACTTATCACTATGGAAATATATCTCAGAATCTCATAATTGAAAGAAAGACCTACAGTTCAAAAAAAGGGTTTTTTATGTCTTTAAAGATATCAAGTCAGTGGCCCATATTTATCAAGCTCCGTACGGAGCTTGTTGGCCCGTGTTTCTGGCGATTCTTTAGACTCGCCAGAAACACAACTTATGAGCAGCGGTCACAAGGACCACTGCTCCATAACCCTGTCCGCCTGCTCTGAGCAGATAGACAAGAATCGCCGGAAATCAACCCGATTGAGTACGATCAGGTTGATTCACACCTCCCTGTTGCGGCCGCGAGTCAGCAGGGGGGCGGCTTTGCACCAGCAGCTCTTGTGAGCTGCTGGTGCAATGTTAAATGCGGAGAGCGTATTGCTCTCCGCATTCAGCGAGGTCCTACGGACCTGATCCGCACTGTCGGATCAGGTCCCGCAAGACCTTTGATAAATAGAGGCCAGTGTCACAGTATTAATGATCACCTGGCATGAACCAATTAGCCACTTTTTGTTCTGTTCTTCATGTTCAGCTCATAGATCTCTTCTTCCCAGAATCTCTTACAAAGTTTTAGGAATAAAATAAAACCAGCTGAATGTAAAATTAGGTGATATTTAGTAAAATCTATAGAGGATGATTTTGGTAGAACATTTTTTTTTTTATAATGTATTTTTGCTACTCTAAGTTTAGGGTTAGTAGCATAGATTGTATGAAAGGGTTAAATCGCCCCTCTCGGATATTAGGCTTATGTGTCATTTTAGAATGTACCTAATGTTTTTATGGTTAGATTTTTAGACCTATATATTTCTGCATTAATTGCAAGATGGCTTCGAGGGCATCTATTTATCAAGCCGTCAACCGCAAATATGCTGGAATTTTGCAGCATATTTGTGGCAGGCCTGATTCGCCTTAGTTATCAAACCCTACAGACCGGCAAAAGTAGAATTTAGTGACATAACATACAATCCGTCGGACTCCGACACAGATCGATGCTTACGTCACTACAGATGTTCAAACGCAAGTTCAGCACAATCTGACTACTTTTGCTAGTTATCAAATGTCTACCAGGTACGCTCGGCACTATTCCAGCCCAGCGTAACCTGGTTTTCAATGCCATAGGAATCAATGGGAGTCTGAAAGCAGCGAAAGCTCATGTTCACTGCTGCCCCGATATTCCATTGATTCCTATGGGAACGTTTACACCTAACACCCTAACATGTACCCCGAGTCTAAACACCGCTAATCTGCCGCCCCCTACACTGCTGCCACCTACATTATACTTATTAACCCCTAATCTGCCCCCCTACACCGCTGCCACCTAAATAAAAGTTATTAACCCCTACTCCGCCACTCCCGGACCCCCGCCACAACTAAATAAACTTATTAGCCCCTAAACCCACCGCTTCCGGACCCCACCACCACCTACATTATATTTATTAACCCCTAATCTGCCACCCCCTACACCACCACCACCTACATTATATTTATTAACTCCTAATCTGCCCCTACACCGCTGTCACCTACATTATATTTATTAACTCCTAATCTGCCCCCCCTACACCGATGCCACCTACATTATATTTATTAACCCCTAATCTGCCACCCCTACACCGCCGCCCCTACCTACATTTATTAACCCCTAATCTGGATGCAGATAGAAGATGCCGCCTGGATGAAGACTTCTGCCCGTCTGGAGAACCACTTCTGCTGCATTCGTTGAGGACTTCGGCCCGGTTATGTGAAGACTTCTCAAGGTAGGGTGATCTTCAAGGGGTTAGTGTAAGGTTTTTTTTAAGGGGGGATTGGGTGGGTTTTAGAGTACGGTTGGTTTTGTGGGTGGTGTGTTTTAATGTTGGGGGGGGTTGTCATTTTTTTTTTACAGGTAAAAGAGCTGATTACTTTCGGGCAATGCCCCGCAAAAGGCCCTTTTAAGGGCTATTTGTAATTTAGTGTAGGGTAGTGTTTTTTTATTTTGGGGAGGATTTTTTATTTTGTTAGGGGGATTAGATTAGGTGAAATTAGTTTAAAAATTCTTGTAATTATTTTATTATTTTCTTTATTTAGTGTTTGTTTACAATTTTTTTAATTGTATTTAATTGTATTTAATTGTATTTAATTTAGTTAATGTATTTAATTATAGTGTAGTGTTAGGTGTAATTGTAACTAAGGTTTTATTTTACAAGTATATTTGTATTTATTTTAACTAGGAAGTTATTAAATAGTTAATAACTATTTAATAACTATTGTACCTAGTTAACATAATACAAAGTTGCCTGTAAAATAAAAATAAACCCTAAGCTAGCTATAATGTAACTATTAGTTGAATTGTAGATATATGAGGGTTTATTTAACAGGTAAGTATTTAGTTTTAAATAGGAATAATTTATTTAATGCTAGGAATATTTATTTAGATGTACTTAAATTATATTTAAGTTAGGGGGTGTTAGAATTAGGGTTATACTTAGGTTTAGTGGTTAATAAATTTAATATAGTGGTGGGCGACATTGGGGATGGCAGATTAGGGGTTAATAAATGTAGGTAGGAGGCGGTGGTGTAGGGGGGGGGCAGATTAGGGTGTTAATAAATATAATGTAGGCGGTGGGTGTTAAGGGGGGCAGATTAGGGGTTAATAATATAATGTAGGTGGCGGGGGGCTCCTGGATCGGCAGTTTCGGGGTTAATAATTGTATTTAGTTGCGGCGGGGTCCAGGAGCGGTGGTTTAGGGGTTAATACATTTATTAGAGTTCTGGTGGGCTCCAGGAGTGGTGGTTTAGGGGTTAAATACATTTATTAGAGTTGCGGTGGGCTCCGGGAGCGGCGGTATAGGGGGTAAACAGTATAGTATAGTGTGGGTGTTTAGTGACAAGAGCAGCGAGATCGATGACTGTTAGTTAACAACAGTCCGCTGCTCATCACACCATACTTGGTGCGTGGCTTTTTGATAGCTTTTTTGATAACTTTGGAGAATGTATTCAGGTCCGCGGCTGCAATGTTAGGCGATCTTAGGCGAGCATATTGGTGCCGGTGAATGCAAGTAAGTTGATGGCTAGTGATGTCGTGAATAGTTCGCCGGCGAATAGTTCCCGGCGAACATAGCATGTTCGCGTTTGCCGCGGCGGGTGAACATATGCGATGTTCGATCCGCCCGCTATCTGTCATCATTGAGTAAACTTTGACCCTGTACCTCACAGTCAGCAGGCACATTCCAGCCAATCAGCAGCATCCATTTTAGATTCATTCGGAAGCTGCATTCTTAGTGAGAGGAGGGACAGTGTAGCTGCTGCTGATTTAATAGGGAAATCGATAGCTAGGCTAGTGTATTCAGTGTCCACTACAGTCCTGAAGGACTCATCTGATCTCTGCTGTAAGTACAGAACCCCAAAAAGCCCTTTTTAGGGCTAGAACATCAGTCTGCTTTTTTTTTTTTTCCTGTGTAATCTAATAGCAGTTGCCTGCCTGCCAGAGTGTGTGTCAGGCTCACAGCGTATACTGTGCCCACTTGCCCAGTGCCACCACTCATATCTGGTGTAACAGTAGTGTACATTTAATAAAAAACACTTTTTTGAGACAGCTGCCAGTATCCAAGATGGCCACCAATAAGGCAGATGGGGAGGGTTAGAGAGCTGTTTTGGGGGGGACCTTTTATTATAGTACTGGCAGACTTTCTGCCAGTACTTAAGATGGCGGGGACATTGTGGGGGAGGAAGGGAGCTGTTTGGGAGGGATCAGGGGGTGGGATGTGTCAGGTGGGAGGTTGATCTCTACACTAAAGCTAAAAGTAACCCTGCAAGCTCCCTACAAACTACCTAATTAACCCTTCACTGCTAGCCATAATGCACATGTGATGCGCAGCAGCATTTAGCGGCCTTCTAATTACCAGAAAGCAACGCCAGAGTCATATATGTCTGCTATTTCTGAACAAAGGGGATTCCAGAGAAGCATTTACAATGATTTGTGCCATAATTGCACAAGCTGTTTGTAAATAATTTCAGTGAGGCAACCTAAAATTGCGAAAAAATTTAAGTTTTTTTTAAATTTGAACGCATTTGGCGGTGAAATGGTGGCATTAAATATACCAAAATAGGCCTAGATCAATACTTTGGGTTATCTACTACACTACACTTAAGCTAAAATTAACTCTACAAGCTCACTACATGCTCCCTAATTAACCACTTCACTGCTGGGCATAAAACACGTGTGGTGCGCAGTGGCATTTAGCAGGCTTCTAATTACCAAAAAGCAACGCCAAAGCCATATAAGTCTGCTATTTCTGAACAAAGAGGATCCCAGAGAAGCATTTACAAACATTTATGCCATAATTGCATAAGTTGTTTGTAAATAATTTCTGTGAGAAACTTAAAGTTTGTGAAAAAGTGAACATTTTTTTTTTATTTGATCGCATTTGGCGGTGAAATGGTGGCATGAAATATACCAAAAATGGGCCTAGATCAATACTTTGGGATGTCTTCTAAAATAATATATATACATGTCAAGGGATATTCAGGTATTCCTGACAGATATCAGGGTTCCAATGTAACTAGCGCTCATTTTGAAAAAAGTGGTTTTGAAATAGCAAAGTGCTTTTTGTATTTTTTTCCCTATAACTTGCAAAAAAAGCAAAGAACGTGTAAACATTGGGTATTTCTAAACTCAGGACAAAATTTAGAAACTATTTAGCATGGTTGTTTTTTTGTGGTTGTAGATGTGTAACAGATTTTGGGGGTCAAAGTTAGAAAAAGTGTGTTTTTTTCCATTTTTTCCTCATATTTTATAATGTTATGTGATTTAGGCCCTTTATGGATTAAAACCAGACTCTGCATCAACTATGTAATTTTCCATGGGAGTTTTGCCATGGATCCCCCTCCGGCATGCCACAGTCCAGGTGTTAGTCCCCTTGAAACAACTTTTCCATCACTATTGTGGCCAGAAAGAGTCCCTGTGGGTTTTAAAATTCGCCTGCCTATTGAAGTCTATTGAAGTCTATGGCGGTTCGCCCGGTTTGCGAACATTTGCGGAAGTTCGC